>NC_059075.1:132129047-132345004 GCF_020497125.1 Mauremys mutica
TGCTCATGGCAGAGGAGACGGGGATGAACTCCAGGGCTCTCCGGAGTGGTGGGCTAAGGAGGGAGGTGGAACATAAAAGGTTTCGTGCGGTGAGATGGGCACTCAGGGAGCAGGCTGAAAGGGGGTGGTGAGTGCTTTGTCTTTCATGCTTGAAGGCACCGAGGCATTTACCGGCCTTTACTAAATGATTTAAGATCAGCAGTACAATCAGGCACCGGGCTCTGAACTGCAATGACACTCTGTATGTGTAGAAAAAAATCAAGGGCTCAGTGCGGTCATCCCCCTGGAAAGGGTTTTAAAAACACCCAGGTCCCAACAGGAGTTCAAGGCAGACTCTGTCCTGGCAAGTCGGGGGTCAGCCCTGTCCCTGCTGGATCTTCTTTCCCACCTCCTAGTTCTCGGGGTGCTGTTAACTGAGGGGAAGCTGCAGGGATTGACCTTGTCTCCTTCCCCATTGCTCTGGTGACAGACGCCTGTGGGGTATTGTCCAACTCAGAAATGGTGTTACTCCAACCTTGGTGATGAGCAGGGGATGGAGAGCTCTGTAGCTGGGGACGGGGCATTTGAAGAGCAGGTGAACACCCCTCTGGCAAGTCCAGGCACCATAATCCTCCCCAGCAAGGGGACATCTATCTAGGGATCTTACCTGGCCCCATCGCTGAAGCAAATGAGCACTTCACAGATGCTGAAGGACTGAGCTTGTGAGGTGGGGGCAGTATATTTAGCCCCATTTTACAGCCAGGGAAATAGAGGCTTGCTCGAGACACACAGGGAATCAGTGGCACGACCAAGCTAGAGTTCAGACCTTCTGTGACTGACCATCACCACAGGCTCCTTCCACAGCTGCCTGTGCGGGGGGGTGGGGTGGGGGTGCTTTCTATCTGAGGTCAGAAACTAGACTGGGGTGGGGCTGCTCCTCTTGTCAGCTTTTGGGGACCATTTAGCAGAAAACGGGCAGTTTCTTCCCTCGCCCATGTCGACCAGTGGAAGTGGCCACTCCAGTTTGAATCCTTCCTGTTGTCTGTTTCCTGTGGATTCTCATTGCTTTTGGAAAGCTCAGAGCATGGGCAGGGGGTCATTTATCTCTGTGGGGCCCGTACGTTACCAGCTTGTTGTTTGTTGCCTAAGAGCCCATTAATCCTACGGGAGGGCTGGAGGGAAGAGGGGGAGGAGTCTGGGTGATGCATTTTAGCAGCGGGAGAATCATCCCACCCCATGTTCCTGATGGCTGCTTTTCCTTGTGGCTCTCCCTGGGTTGGAACTGAGAGCCCCAAGGGCACCTCATGCGCTCGGTCACTTCAGAGAGATGGCCAAGCCCAGAGGTGGGTTATCTACCTCTGATGGGACTCCCACAGTGATGGGAGAACGCATAATTTGTGCGTCTGTGCACCTCTGCTGGAGGGAATCCGAACTATTCAACTGTGTGTCATAGACCCCATGTTGCTAATAGCCAGGGGGGATTCTCCTCTTGTTCAAGAGGTGCTTTGGGAAACAAAGATCTGAATTCCATCCATGCTGTTGCCGTGACATTTCAAGTGTGCAGCACAGTGACAGAAGTGAGGGAATTTTGGACCAATCTTTGTTTGGATAGCGCTGAGACTGTATGGCACATTACAGACATGGCCCCCGCTCCCTCACTTAGCACAGAGCAAAGCCACCCCTGTTGGGATCTATGCGGAAGCACCCTGCGCTTAAAGAGAATGGAAATTAACTGGTATTGATACAAAACTGAAACTAACCGGCCATCAGGGAACGAAACTTTAAACTCACTTGGCTTTACTCTGTGCTGCGTCACCTAATGCACCTGCAGAGACAACTGCGGTTTCTGGGATATTTACCGAGCTGGAGCTGCAATTCCCACCCCGGCCTTCCTTGTCTTTCCAAAATGGAACTCCTGGCACTAAGCAGGAAGGATGGTTGTGTGGTGAAGACAGTGAGTGGGGACTAACACAGACTTAATGTGTGACCCTGGGCATGACACATCTAGGATGACCAGATGTCTCGATTTTTATAGGGACAGTCCTGATTTTTGGGTCTTTTTCTTATATAGGCTCCTATTACCCCCCACCCCCGTCCTAATTTTTCACACTTGCTGTCTGGTCACCCTAGACCAGGGGTCTCAAACTCAAATGACCCCGAGGGCCGCATGAGGACTAGTGCATTGGCCCGAGGGCCGCATCACTGACACGCCCCCTTGCTGCCCCTGGCCCCACCCCCAATCCACCCCTTCCATGAGGCCCCGCCCCTGCCCTGTCTCTTCTCCACCTCCTCCCCTAAGCGCGCGCAGTTTTAATAAATATATACACTCAGTAATGCACCTCACTCGAAGGACAAAACACGCACTTAGATTTACTGCCTAAGGCTCTGGGAGGGAGTTTGGGTGGGGGAGGGGGTCTGGATGCAGGCTCTGTGCTCGATGCAGGCTCCAGGCTGCGGCAGGGGGTGGGGGTGCAGGCTTTGGGACGGAGTTTGGGGATAGGAGGGAGTGCAGGGGTGAGGGCTGTGGGGCTGAGGGTGAGGGGTACATGATGCAGGAGGGGGCTCAGGGCTAGGGAAGAGGGTTGGGCTGTGGGGTGAGGGCTGTGGATGAGGGGTTCATGATGCGAGGGGGCTCAGGGCTAGGGAAGAGGTTTGGAGTGTGGGGTGAGGGCTGTGGATGAGGGGTTCATGATGTGGGGCGCTCAGGGCTGGGGCAGAGGATTAGGGTGCGGGGGATGAGGGGTTCATGATGTGGGGGCGCTCAGGGCTGGGGCAGAGGATTAGGGTGTGGGGGGATGAGGGCTCTGGCTGGGGCTGAGGATTAGGGTGCAGGGGGATGAGGGGTTCATGATGTGGGGGTGCTCAGGGCTGGGGCTGAGGATTAGGGTGCGGGGGGAATGAGGGCTCTGGCTGGGGCTGAGGGTTTGGGGTTGGAGAGGCTCAGGGTAAGGGCAGCCTGCCTTGCCAGTACTGGCGGTGGGCAGGCACTAGGACCCTGCGGCAGCAGACAGCAAATCTGCTGGGAGCCCTCCGGGCAGCAGGCAGGGGAGAGGCGCGCTGCGTTCTGTCAGGCAGGGACGCAACACAACGCGGCGGAGGGGGGGGAACACGCGGAGGGGGGGTGGCAGGCGGGGGCTGGGACCTGCTCCAGGCAGGGTCGCGGCGGCGGGGGGAGACCTGCGGTGGCCGGGGCCGATCCAGGCAGGACCGGGGGGGGGGGGCAGGAAGAGACCCAGCTCCAACTATTGCTGGAGCAGGGCGCCCAGCCCTGAATATTGCTGGGGCCCGGGCCCCACACAAGTATATAACCTGCCGCCCATGCCCCCCGGCCCGGCCCAGCCCCGGCGGGTCTCGCTTCCCTTCCCTCCCCCCCAGCCCGGCCGGTCCCGCTTCCCTTCCCCCGGCCCGGCCCCGGCGGGTCCCGCTTTCCCCCCCCCCCCTTACCCGAGCGCGTCTCCGGCGAGGCCTGAGCTCCGTCCCGCTCAGAGCCGCGTGGTGAGGGGGGCGGGGCTGTGAGCTCCACGCCGAGCGGAGGCAGCTGCCCCGCCCCCTCCCCACGCCGCTCTGAGCGGGGCGGGGCTCAGGCCCCGTTGGAGCTCCCAGCCCCGCCCCCTCACCACGCGTCTCTGAGCGGGGCGGGGCTCAGAGGCCCCGCCGGAGACGCTGAGGCTCCAGGAGAGGGGCGGAGGCGGGAGCCTCCGCTCTTCTCTTGGGGGCCCCTGCGGAGCTCCCCTGGGGAGCTCCGCGGGCCGCAGGGAAGAGCTCCGCGGGCCGCATGCGGTCCGCGGGCCGCATGTTTGAGACCCCTGCCCTAGACGCATCTCTCTGGGCCTCTGTTCCTGTAGTGTCTAGGAATTGGGTGATCTCCCTTCAAATGGCCCTCTAGTAGGCTCCCCGCCTGATTTCCAGTGCAGAAGCCACCAGAACCTAGCAGCAGCATGTTATACGTAGCTAGGCCTTGTATGTTTGTATGGAATTAGTTAGCTGGAATCTGGCTGGCTCCTCAGATCCTTAACGTTGTGTCCAGAGCAAGGATGCAATAGTGCCCGATACAGGATAAGAACTCTTCCTCTGGCTATTTTGGCTGTGTCGATTGCAAGTTTTATGGGGCAGAGACTGTCTTGTCCTCTGTATCTGTGCAGGGCCCGGCGCAATGGAGCCCTGATCTCAGGTGGGGCCTGTAGGTGCTACCATGATATAATAACAAAAGGAAGCCGGCAGCCCTGCTTGGGATGGAATTTGCTGGCACAGTTGAAAATCGTAGCAATGCCTTGGCTCTGGGCCCACTGCACAGCTCTCTCCCTCTGCGCTGGTGACGCAGGTTTTTGTGTGCGTGTGTATCTTGCCGGGGCTTATCAGACAGCCGCTCTGAAGATACCAGCTCTGCAAGTGCCTCTTGCTGGCAGTGCCTGCATGGCCCATCGCTCTTCCGGATTCAAATGGAAATCAACCAACAGAGCGGAGCAGGGCACAGTTCCCACCACGCGCCTTGGGAGCTGCGCATCCAAGCAGCCCCTGTTCTCGTCTCAAAGCACGGGGGAGTTACACGCGTAAATACCCGCATATCATCCTGAGAGAGTTAGAGGAATAATATTCATGATGGCAGACTGGGTAGCTTGAACTACAGGTGAGTGGGGTTACCAATCCCTCAAGCTTCAGGGCATAAGCTCATCCTTATTTGGGGTCAGGCAGGAGTTGGAGTGTCAGCCAGGGGTGTGTGTCTGCACTTAGGGTGACCAGATGTCCTGATTTTATAGGGACAGTCCTGATTTTGGGGTCTTTTTCTTATATAGGCTCCTATTACCCCCCACCCCCATCCCGATTTTTCACATTTACTGTCTGGTCATCCTATCTGCACTGCACAAATAGCAACAGGCGCACTCTAAGGAATTAACCCCTTCCCAGGATGCTTCTGGCATGGGTCATGGTTAGAGACAGGACACAGGATTAGATGGGCCCTGAGACTGTTCCACTTAGGGAAGTTCCAACGCCCTTATCTAGGGATCCAGAGTGAGCACATTATGGGCATGGCTTCACAGCAGCTGGGAAGTGTAATTCCCACTTCAGGTAGATGCATGCCCAGTGGCTCTAGAAAAGTGTGGCCATGGTGGCATAGGGAATGGCTTAGGCTAGTTCACGCCCAGGGGAGTGGATGGGATTGCACTTGGGGAGGCTAGCCATAGCCCTCGCTGTCATGGCCTCACTGCCATAGCTTGAACAGAGCTAGCATGTGTCCGTCTGCCTATGCCGGGAGTGACGCCTCCTGCCTGCTGTGCAGACAGACTCTGTCGCTCGGAACCTCCGGGCCAGCTGCAGCAGTCATCCTGGCGGTTCCTCCAAAGCAAAGGCAGCGTGATCTTGTGGAGAGGTGCCTACGCTGCAGGCGAAGGTGTGATCGCAGCATGAGGAGGAAATCCTTCGCTAGCTTTAATCTAGCTAGCGCAGGTAACAGTAGTAGGGAAGTCGTGGCAGCACGGGCTAGCTGCTTGAGTATAAGCCAGCTGGGGACCCCGGATGTTCTCTGGTGGCTAGCCATGGCTACACTACTCTTGTTCCCAGGGCTGGCTGGATTTAAGGGTACCCTTTAATATACCTACCCTGGCTACAAACCCCCCTTCCCTTGCAGTGGAGGTGCACCCTGGCACTTGGCAGACCTGGGTTCAGCTCTTGGCGGTGCCCCAGACTCCCTGTCAAGTCACTTAGTCTTTCTAAGCCTCAGTTTCCCCATCTCTATCGTAAAGGGATAATACTTCCCTGCCTCCCAGGGGGTGATGTCTGTAAGGTACTCGGATGTGACGTGGGTAGGGACCAGGCAAGTGCCTAGACAGAGAGAACGGCTACATGACAACAGTGGCAGCGTGAGAGTCCTCCTGGTATGCCTCAGCCCTACCTTAGAGACCTGGCTTCTGTGGGAGCTAGGGGTGTTCTGTCTCCCTGGCCTTTACCTCTTGGTAGAGACAAAGGGGCCAGCTGGAAAAACCAGTTCCGCCTGCATCATATGTGGTGGGCAAACTCCTTCAGGTGGCCGGCTTCAGGGGTGGAGCTAGCAGAGTGGGAGGGGCCCCACTGACTCTGTATCCCTGCCCCCCCGACCATTGTGGATTAAAAATGGGATCTGCCCAAAGACCAGCTCTTTGTTTCTCATCGGCTCACCTGCCCCTGCTGTGTCTCTCCCCTACCCTCAGCCATCAACCTGCTTTCGGTGGCATTGCAGGAGCCTCAGTGCAGAGATGCCAGCTGAGTGAGATGCCACTAGCCAAGGACTGTGACTTCATGGAGCAGGAGAATGAATAGAAGGACTAGGGTAGCAGTCACAGATTCCCTGGCTGGAAGGGACCAGTCTGATCATTTAGTCATTGAGAGCCCTTGACTGCGAGATCAGTGCAAGATAGTGAGATACGGTCCCTGCCCCAAAGAGTGAAAAGATAGGACAGAATTATTATCAGGGAATCAAGGCAAAGGAAGACTAAGGAATTCGCCTGTGGTCAGAGACAGAGCTGGCAACGGGACTCCGCACTCTCGCGTCCCAGGTCACTGTCCGTCCTTTCCTGAGCAAGGGAAGGCTTAAGCAGTAAAGATCCCACTCTTGGTAGAGACAGACCTGCTCCCAAGCCCTGTGCCTGAGCTTTGGGCCCACTCTTAGCTGGGGCTCCTGTCCAATTCCCAGAGCCCTGTGTTGACAACCTCCCCACCCTGCTCTGTCCGGTTCAGGCGAGTGCAGCATCTCAGCTGAAATTGGATCTGAAGTTTTCCCCTTAGACAAGCAGGCTCTGTTGCTCTGATTTGTGATGCTATTTAAGGCATGCACCGTCATTCCTTCTCCCCTCTCAATGCTTTTATTCTTCTTTGGCTAATAAACTTCCCTGGCTGGTGTCTTCAGTTTTTCCCCAAGTCCTGGATGCCTTTGGTGACCTGTCTCTGGGGTTCCATCTGGGGTGGTCTCTCAGGTCTGGGCAGATTTTTCAGAAGCGCTCGGGGCCATGTTTTCGGGAGCTCAGCCCCCATTTAAGCACATGAACCAGGGCCAGGTTCTCCAGATAGCTCCGCACCCAGCAGGCAGGCACTAGGCTGAGCCATTCTGAACATTCGGACTCTCCGGAGTTGTGTCCTCAAATGGATGTTGGCTGCCGGCATGACGCATACAAGTAATACTTCCTTGCGTTTTTACAGTGCTTTGCACGGCAAGACTTGGGCCTGATTCATCCCTGCTGCATCTCCACCGGCTTCAATGGCGTTACTGCAGGGATTAATTTGTCCTCCTGACCCTTTGGGCCACCCAGGAATGTAAGCACAGGACCACTCTGATAATCAGTAATAAAGTATATGATACTGGATGAGTTGTGTCCCCTCTGTGCCTCAGTTTCTTCATCTGTAAAATAGGGCAAATGATACCGACCTCCTTTGTAAAGTGCTGCTAAGATCTGCAGCTAGAAAGCACTCTGTGAGAGGTAGGCATTTGATTTATTATTATTACATAAGCAGCTAATGTAATTTAATTTCTATAGTATCTTTTCATCTCCCAAGAAGCCCAAAGTACATTACAAACTATACAAGGGAACAACTTCATCTACTACAGAAATGCAGCCACCTCTGGTGTGGAAGGCAGCATGTATAATTGTGAGTAGGCAGTGGGGCAGGCAGGAAATTATGTCTGACAGGACTCCAGAATCTCCCAATACAAGGACCTGAACCCTGCAGAGCCTCATGACTTCAACAGGGTTCCATGTGGAAGTTAGGTTCGGATCTGTGCTGGCTGAACCCTAACACTGCACAATAAATGGGAGACAAATATTGCTAAGGCTTCAGGCTTCGTTTAAGAAAAGCCAGGATTTCTTAGACCTTAGAGAGCTAGGAATGTAGCCCCTCGTATTACCACTAGCCAGAACTGTGTCCTTTTTGGCTATCCAGTTACCATTGAACTCTTCAGTTCAGGTTCACCAGGCTCTTATGAGAGTTGGCCCTTTAAATCTGGGAGGGACAGATGGCTGCATCACTGCATTGCCCGGTTTGTTTCTGAGGACCGCAAGTCCACCTTACCAGTATTTTGGCTCCTACATCTTCTGGCTTTTCTGCCCTAAAGAAGAAGTTCATCACCACAATGCGGCACACGCTGGATCAATCTATTGCTGTATGCCTCGGTATAGTGGGGAAGATCAGTGGAGTTTGGACTTCTGCTGGCCATTGCATAGCAGTCTTTGCAGGATAGTTAGAACTGGGGATCGGGAGCTCTGGGTGCTGTTCCCAGATCTGCCTGCAGATTGGCTGTGGGATCTGAGGGAAATCACTTCCCCTCTTGGCAGCCTCCTGATTCAATGGGTGCCCTGTGGGTGGTGAGAGAGACCCTGCCTGGGAGCAGTGTGGGAGGTGGCTCCACTCAGCATCTGGACCTGGCTGGGCAGAGCTGGGAGAAGCCCAGCACCCTGCCAAGGGTATCCCTTCTGCCTGCAGACAGGGTCTTGCAGCAGCATGGCCAGGAGCAGCGCCACCATGACACAGAGCCGCACGTGGGTTCTCACACACAGGAGTGAACGCGGCTTCCCCCTTTGCCCAGGGGTGGCTCTAGGAATCTGGCTGCCCCAAGCAGGGTGGCATGCCGCAGGGGGCGCGCTGCCGGTTGCCGGTCCCGCGGCTCCGGGGGACCTCTTGCAGACGTGCCTGCGGAGGGTCCGCTGGTCCCGCGGCTCCGGTGGAGCTTCCACAGCCATGCCTGCGGGAGGTCCACCGGAGCCGCGGGACCAGCGGACCCTCCGCAGTCGTGCCTGCGGGAGGTCCACCGGAGCTGCAGGACCAGCGGACCCTCCGCAGTCGTGCCTGCAGGAGGTCCACCGGAGCCGCAGGACCAGCAGACCCTCCGCAGTCATGCCTGCAGGAGGTCCGCTGGTCCCGCAGCTCCGGTGGACCTCCCGCAGGCATGACTGCGGAGGGTCCACCAGAGCTGCCTGCCGCCCTGCTGGCAAAATGCCGCCCCAAGCACGCGCTTGGCACGCTGGGGTCTGGAGCTGGCCCTGCCTTTGCCCCTACAGCTTGTCTTTGCACCCTGGGTTTCATGATTTCTATGCATGCAGCTGAACCTGTGAATCCCTGCTACAGCTGGCCCTGCCTCTTTAGGGATCTGTGACATAAAACCATCCATTGGATACAGGTTAGTCACGAGTATGGGGCTGTCATTTTTAGAGAATATCAGGGTTGGAAGGGACCTCAGGAGGTCATCTAGTCCAACCCCCTGCTCAAAGCAAGGCCAATCCCCAGACAGATTTTCACCCTAGATGGCCCCCTCAAGGATTGAATTCTAGGTTTAATAGGCCAATGCTCAAACCACTGAGCTATCTCCCCACGCAGCTCTGCTGTCACTGAAGAGCTGACACAAGCAGCCAGGTTTCCAGAAGAGCCCAGCGTCTTGGTTGTTCAATGCTGGTCTCAGTTGTGGGTGCTGAGCCTGTCAACATTTGGCCCTGAGCAGTCTGGAAACCCCCACCCCAAGTCAGGAGACCATCCCCCCTAAATAAGGTCTCCAGGTGCCTGCTTCAAGCTCCACAGAGAAACCAGGGGACCATTTTGCCTCCTTGCAATTTCGTTCTCCTTAAGAACATTTCCTTCTCTGCAGTGGCTCTTTCCTTGGTGGCTGGCGGAGGGAGGGCAGAGGGTCTAAGTGTATTTGATGGATAATTCCTCATTACCTTAATGCATTTGCAAGCTGGGATAATTGATGGATGTTTAACAGGATGTATTTCCGACAGCCGGCTGGAGAAATGGACTCTCATTACTCTGCAAATGTTTCTTCTTACTATTGAACTCTTTTGTTTCAATTGATCCTCACATTTCCCATCATTCATTGCTCATTAGTAATCCCTCAAGCAGCTGCTCCCTTCAGCCCTGCTCCTCCTTGGCAGAGCCATCACTCATCTTCCCCAGCCTGGCAGCCAGTTCTACCTGGGATGCTGGGAGATTGGCGGTGGCGGGGGGCAGGGGCTGGATGCTTTAGCAGGCATTTGCAAGGGGAGGTGGCAGACTTGTGTCTCTCTTTGAAACTAGCTGCAGATCTGTGCTGCACAAGAGCAGATGAGATCCCCCCTCCCCTATACACACATTGGACCTTGACTGTTAGTTACACTAAGGCTCAAATAAGGCTGCCTAAGAATTCCCCTGTGCAGGAAGCCTCCCCAGGCAGTGCAAAGGCTCTACGCTGGCCCTGCTCCCAGCCCTCAGTGTGAGGGCTGTGTCAGGGGAGAGGCTTATGGGCCCTGCATGTCTTCTGTCTGTTTTCTAGGGCCTGTAGGGAACTATGGGACACTGAGTGTAAATTAGAGCAGCCACAGGGCTGCTCTAACTTAAAACAGAAGTTAGACTGGCTCTTCTATAGCCCTGGAAGGAAAGGAGCACAAACGTGGCTTAAAACCAGCGAGAGAGGAAGGATTGTCCAGTGCACTAGCCTAGGACTTGGGAGATGTGGGTTCAGTTCCCTAGTCTGCCACAGACTCCATCTGAGACTTTGGGGACATCACTGAACCACTCTGTGCCTCAGTTTTCCCACCTGTATAATGGGGATAACAATGCTCCCCCACTTCACAGAGATGCTGTGAAGCTAAATACTTTAGAGATGTTTCAAGAGGCTCTGGTGATGGGAGCCACATAAGTACCTTAGGTAGATCTGCCCCCAAGCCCAGCAACGGTGTAACTCAGAATGGACTCACAGGATACTGTGCATGTTTATCTATCAGTTCTCAAGACCTGGTTGTGTTGCACGTGTCATGTCCACACACACGCACGAGTGCAAAGGAGGCGTAAAATGCTCCTGAATGAGAACCCTCGACTCATGCTGGAGTAGCTTTTCACACTCACTTTGTACTGGTGTGAATGCCAACCCAAACCGCAAGGCAGGGGAGAACCTGACACCGTGGGCCTAATTCTTCCCTCCCTGACCCCCACTGTCATGCCAGCATATCTCCACTGGCCTCCACGGAGATACCACTGACTGACACCAGGCGAAGCGAGAGGAGGCTCAAGCCCTGACTAAATCCACAGCCATAGCCCTTTGCTGTACAGCACAGGAACAAAATTAAGCCAAGTGAAATGTTAGGCCAGATATCCCTGGAGGAAAAAAGTCTTGCTGCTAAGATCACCTATTAAATTCTGGAATTGGCATTGGAGGGAAGTGGAAGCCCCGTTGTTGAATCATTTAAAGCTGGACTGGGTAAAGACCTCAAGTATAGGAAACACTTCTGCAGTGGTCTCTAGGAGATGCACCATTTGGGACCTAATGGGGCTTTGAGCTCTGCCGCATCTATGGTTGTATAATAACAGTCCACCATCAACGGAGTAACTACTGGCTAACGCAACACACGTGCAGAGCATGGTAACTGCATAGTCCCAGAGATGCCTTGGAAATCACCCAGAGAGTTACCATATAACTCACAGGAAATTAGCAATATGAAAATCAAAGATCAATTACCATATAGCTTGTGTTCATGATAACCCTCTAGCGTATGAGGCAGGAGTAACTAGATAAGACCCTGTGATTAAGAAGCACTTATGTGGTCAATAGTTACTGTGTAATTAAAAGGTTCCTCCCCTTACTTAGTTGTATGCGCTTGGGGTTACAACCTCTCCTGTCTTGTCCTGCTGGAGGAGAAAACAGTAACGGTGGGACAATGGGACTTGAGGATGTTATATCATGATGGCGCGACACCACTGGAGAATATTTTCCCCCTAATCTAATTAAATGGGGGCACTTTTTCATGCTGTGACCGAAGGATGAGATCTCGAATTCTCCTGCCATGTGGGGATCCCAAAGCCCTATCTGCCCACTGCAGGGTGGGACTTTCAGAGAGGCCCCAATGGGGCTGGCATCCAACTCCCATTGAAGCCATAGGGACCATCTTTTCATCATACTGCGCCAAGCACAAGGGGGCCCCAGTCTGGCATGTAGGCACTATTGCAATATAAAGAAGTGAAATGACCTTCACAAAGTGAGCCAGTGGTAGAGCTGGGAACAGAACCCAGAGGTCTTGACTCCCAGGCCTGGTCTTTCACTACTAAATCGAGCTCTCCTTTTGTTCTGCAGAGCATGAGGAGAGCTCTAGAGTCTTGACAAGCCACGCTGGCAAAGCTGACCCTGTAATTTGACATGCTTGGAAGGAAGCACTCTGGATTTCCTGTGGTGGCTACACTTTTTATCCTTCTGCCCAAACTGACTAGAAGCCCTGTGCTTGAGGACATTCCCCCCCTGTTTCTATTGAACCAAATTTCTAGTGTCTTTCCCCAACAGCCTTGCAAGTAATTAATAGTAATGGGAGGTGGGGGAAAGTACTTAAATTAGATCTTGACACCAATCCAATGAGAACTGGTGCTGTATGAGATGAATTCACTGGATCAGTTTCTGTTCACAGAGTGGCTCATGATTTGTCTTGTATGGACTGGTCGTTTGAAATGAGTTGCCAGAAACTCCTGGTCTGTGAATGGTGCCGGGGGTGCTGTTCATTGCAAAAATTCAGTGTTGGACACGTGGGTCACATGATGTTTCTGTTCCTTGATTGGATAAGTGTCCTTCTTAGAATCAGGCTTCTGATGCAAATACCTGCAGTTACCTTTATGGAAAAAGTCCTATAGAATTAAATAGGAATGAAATTGTCTAGGGCTCTGTACAAATTATTCTAAAATTATAGTACTATCTAGTGCTTTTCATCCATCCATCTCAATGAGAGGAGGTCAGCATCATTTTATAGATGGGGAAACTGAGGCAGGGAGCAGGGAAGTTGCTGGTGACCTTGAGCAGAACTAGGAAAAGAACCCAGGTTTCCTAATAGTCAGTCCCATGCGCTATCCACTAGGCTGTGCTGCCTTTCTCTGGGGTTTATTTAACTATCCTACAGAACTCTGTAGTAGGGATTTAATTTTCAAATCTCTGGGATGGTCCATAAAAAGCTATAGAAAGTCCATCGCTTTCTGCTACATTCTGTAGGCCCTTCTCTATAAGGGTCTGAATTCAGAATTCACTCTGCAAGAGCATTCGTTTAATAACGTGCTCTTCCCTCAGTCAGGCCTGCCAGCCAAGGTGTGAGTGTTCTGTTTCTGCAGACATTCTAGCAAAGTAAACAGAGACAAAGCAAATTCCTTTAACAATCTAACCGAACTTTTGAGGAATATATACAGGGCTGTGTTTTTGCCCAGGTTGAGTGGGCGCATTGGCTTGGATTTTCCCCTGCCCTGCAACTTGTGTCATCACTTAGGCTGGTTCAAAGGAGGCATAAAATGCCACCAAAGCAAGGCAGAGTGGAACTGGGAGCTCTTTGGGCCAGGGATCGTCTTGTTCTCTGTTTGTACAGCCCCTCGCGCAGTGGGGTCCTGGTCCATGACAGGGCTCTGAGATGTTGCAGTAAAATATATAATAACCCCAGTGAAGTTAGAGGTGTTGCAAGTGTTTAACGGAGATCGACCTTTGGCCTGAAGTCTTGATGCATTAACTTTGGCAACCTTTGGAGATGCTGTCACGCCAATAAAGATGTTGCAATTGAAAAGCTAAGGTGAAGCGCCGGTTCTGGGCAGCAGCACCAGGAACTTCAGGGGGTTGGTAAAGCTCCTGCTGGCTGTTCCCAGACACGTGGAGCCAGATTCCAAGCACTCGACACCTACAGCTGGGGCTGGATTTTCTACACAGCTCAATGCCCTATGTACACCCAGCATGCTGGGCCTTGTCACTTCTGGGCTCTTTATCTTAGGGCCGAAGTGGGAGCTGAGCTCTTTGGAAACTCCAGCCCTAAGTACGCCAGTAACAAATTTTATTGCACATTTGAGCACTCCCTGGTCTGACAAAGCAGGGAAAAATGTGACCTCCATGGGAACCCAATAACAGTAAACGTTAGGTGTCATGAAAGCATCAGGCCGTAGCTCTTTCTGTTGCAATAGCATTGAGAATGAATGGTTTGGGTCGCTGGCAATTGAATAGGGAGCTAATCAATTGGGCAGACAGATGGGTTTGCCTGACTGTCCTCTGTGCCACAGGGCAGGGGCTGGGCTTTTTTTGTTCTGGACATACTGCACCCAGCACGATGGGGTCCAAATCCCAGACTGGGCCTCTGCCTTCTAGTGCAATGCAAACAGATCACAATAAGGAGGGAACCCAAGTCTCCGTCCTGCGTGGAGGTGAGTTATGGGCTGCCACCCATGAGCATGTTCAGGATCTTTGGCTGACTCTCTGGGGGCTGCTGTGGCTTAGGAACATGGGGCTGGCCCCTGCTAGGACACCAGGAGTTCCAGACTCCTGGGGTTGCTGATGGAACTGGTGACCTTTCCAATCGGGCTCAGGCTAGTGGTCACCAAAGGTGGCTGCTGCTGTTGGCTGTTCAGTGGCCCGTGTGGAGAGGGGCTCAGTGTAATTGCTGGTGGACAGGTCCCCCTCACAAAAGCCAATGCTAGATTTGGACCCCCTTTGTCAGCAAAAAGCAAGGCATGACTTGGGGGACTCTGAATTCCCTTTCCCCTGGGATGAAAAGGAAAAGCTCAACTGGCTTTGTGGCTAAACTCCAGTCTCCAGGGCTATTGATCCGTCACCTTTCACCAGCGCCAAACTCACTTAAATAATCCCATGCATTTTCCTCCATGAGAGTGACAGACTCTTCCTGGGGAAGAGGCAGGCGCGGGTGCGGGACACCCGCAGAAATATGGCTGTAATGGTCAGTAACGATAAAAAGCGGCTGCCGTCAGAGACCTCTCAGCGTTAATACACCTGGGAGGCCTTCGCCTCTCCCGTCAGCTGCTCCCTGCACAGATTCCAGGAAACCATTATCAGAGTCTCTCTTCTTCAGTGTGCTCTAAAACGATCAGGGCTCCTTATTCCTCATCCATGTACTTAGCAGCATCAGTTATTGACAGCTGCTTCCAAACGAGGAGAGAGCTTTTGGAGCAATTCTGTTCCCATCGACATGCTGACATTTCCCCAAGACCAGGAAGGCCCCAGGGGTGCCAGGCAGGCCAGAGGACTTAGGAGAACTCTACCCCTTCCCCATAGGATCTCATGGTCTCAGCCTGTTGTAGAGAACGAGGGAGTGAAGAAGAGAAAATAAAGAGCAAGAGAGGCAGGGAGATGCTCCCCTGCCAGCCAGTCAAAGTCCTGTGCGCAGGAGATAATGGTCTCTCTGGCCCATTGGAAAATCCAGCCCTTAATGATTTTCCGAAGAGCTTCCCTCCCATTCAGACCCCTAAAGAACCAGCCAGATTTTTCAAACAAGCTCAGCCCATTGGATGCCGAGATCTTTGGGGGAATCTGCCCATCGGCATCACAGCCAGAGCTGGGCACTCTGGAAAATGGGGCTCTTATTTGGATGCCTAAAAAGGGAGCTGAGCTTGCTGGAAAATCCGTCTCTAGTGGTGGGCGCTGAGCCCTTGAAAATCTGGTCTGAAGAGTGGCTCCTGGGTGCTCTCAGGCTGGGACGTTCCAATTCAATGGCATTGGCTGCCTGATGTCTTCAGGCCGTGTTAAACCTCCAAGCTGTCACCTTGTTTTTCAGGCAGATGAGCACAAGAGGGGAAAGAGACTGACGGTAAGAGCTGGGGTGCTGAAAGCTTGTGTTCTCTTGCTCCTTCCCTCCAGAAGAGCACTCCCCCCACCCCTTCACCGGCATTCGCATCCCCTCCCGCCCCACAGCCATGCACTATCCATCAGCGAAGCCTCAGAGGACTCCATGGCACAGCGTGCTCTCTGTCCTTCGTAGATTTCATCAGCGTTGTACCTGCTGCCTTTCCACCCCGGTGCACCTTGAACTTGCTTCTAAAATTAACCTTAAAGCTCAAGCCTCTCTGTTGCTGGAGCGAGAGAGGCCGAGATGGATTTATCGGTGCCCCGGAGAGCTGTAATGTGAGCAACTCCCCAGCGATTACAAGGAAGGAGCAACCCCAATCCATCAAACCCACTGCGCAGAACAGTAGCTGGACGGATCCCCCTGTTAGCTCCCCGTCAGGCTGGCTGTGCTGAAAGGAAGGAGGAGGAGCTGGGGCAAGGAGGGGGTGCCCCCCCATCATAATTCCTGAAGAAAGCGGCATAAGCAGCTAGGTGTGGGGCAGATGGGAGCTAATTGTGTCCTCGATTAGGAACCTGGGTTACTTCTAGGGCAGGCAGTTGATCGGTCTGCCTGCCTGTTCCCTGGCTCCCCTTTGACTTGATTGTACCCCAGATTAAAGGGACCACAGCTAAAACCCATTGTGTCCTCCTCTACCCCCCCATATAACTTACGGGTCTAGCTGCATGCAAATCCAGTGGGCCCAGATCTCCTCCCACTCTCATCAGTTTGAGGCCAGGGTAACCCCATTGCATGACTCCAGATTCACAAGCAAGGGCAAGAATCAGGCCCAATATTTTTGGTTGGCCCCATCTCTGTAATGGGCCTGAAACCTACATCCTCTCCATTGTCTCTGAACTTTGGGGACGTACAGGTTCAGCTCAGGACCTGGATCCACACCTCCCAGGCTGCTTCTTGCATCTACAATGGGCCAAGCCAACCTCTGGATCGAGCCAGGGACAGACAAAATGATGGGGTCTAAAGTAGCCATTACCACTCAAGAAGGATCTTGGAGTCATTGTGGATAGTTCTCTGAAACCATCTGCTCAACGGGCCGTGGCAGTCAAAAAAGCTACCAATGCTGGGAACCATTAGGAAAGGGATAGATAATAAAACAGTAAATATCATAATGGCTCTGTATAAATCCATGGGCCAGCCACACCTGGAATACTGCGAGCAGTTCTGGTCGCCGCATCTCAAAAAAGAGGTATTAGAACTGGCAAAAAATACAGAGGGGGGCAACAAAAATGATTAGAGGTATGTAACCGCTTCCATATGAGGAGACGTTTTTAAAAAGACTGGGACTGCTCAGCTTGGAAAAGAGACAACATGGTAGGAGGGAGGGGATCTGGTAGAGGTCTATAAAATCATGAATGGTGCAGAGGAAGTGGACAGGGAAGTGTTATTTACCCCTTCAAATAACACAAGAACTAGGGGTCACCCAATGAAATTAATAGGCGGCAGGTTTAAAAGACACACCAGGAAGTATTTTGTCACACAACGCACAGTCAACCTGTGGAACTCGTTGCCAGGGGATGCTGTGAAGGCCAGAAGTATAACTGGGTTCAAAAACCATAAGATCTGTTCCTGGAGGACAGGTCCATCAATGGCTATTAGCCCAGGCGACTGGGACACAACCCCATGCTCTGGGTGTCCCTAAACCTTTGACTGCCAGAAGCTGGGGGTGGATGGATCATTGCCTGGATTGGTCATTCTCTCTGCATCTGGCATCAGCCGTTATCAGAAGGCAGGATGCTGGGCTAGATGGACCTCGGTCTGACCCAGTCTGGCTGTTACTATGTTCACCCCAGCTATAACCTCGCTGCCTTTGGTATCCAGGCTGTCCCCTTTGTCACCACTCCCTGGGCTGCCTCTGCAGACTTTGCTGATCACTAGATTCGCACATGGCCCAGCACCACCAGATTGCCTGGCTCTTTCCCTTTTTCCCCATTGCAAGGTTTGGGGTGTCTGCTCTCCATTGCAGGCAGCTGCTGTAAGTGGCTCTGGCAGTGGCCTGTGGCTCTCATTGTTCCCCGAGAACTGGCACCCCAAGCTGAAGGAGATTGGGGAAGGAGGGGGTAATCAGGCTGCAGCTCTCCTCTCTCTCTGGTCCCAGTGCCAGAGGGGGAGCTCAAGGCTCAGCATTGAGTTGCTGTCCCCCTCTGTGCCCAACGGATCAAGCATGCCTCTGAGCTGTCTGTCCAGTGCAGGACTCTGTCAAGTGCCCACTCCAGCGTGTCCCTGGCCTCAGACCAGCTCTGAGGGGGCAGCAGGGAGGACTGGACGGGAGCACCCACAGCCAAGTGGGTTGTAGGAGACAGGATGAGTGGGGCCTGTGCCCAGTTCTGGGAGGGGGTAGAGAAAAGGCCTCAGAATCAGGGCTTCTGAGTTCTAGTCCTGGCTCTGCCCCTTGGGCAAGTCACATTCCCTCTCTGGGCCTCTGTTTACTTGCCTGTGCAGCAGAGGATCCCCACCTCACAAAGGGCTTTAGGGTGCATTAGCTAAAATCTGTCAGTGCTACAAGGGCAAGCAGTGTTCCCAGCAAGGGTCTATGTATCCCTAGGAGGGATTCAGAGGTCTTCCAGGGGTACTCAACTCATCTAGATCAGAGTTTCTCAACCAGGGGGTTCTGTGATGGGTTATGGGGGATCACAAGTGCAGGGCCAGCACTGGGGGTGCCAACCGCCCAGGGCCCCATGCCACAGGGTGCCCCGCAAAGATCAGTTACATGCTTCAGCCCTGGGGCTTGGGCTTCAGACAAGGCTCCCAAGTGAAAAACTGGCTCAAGTATCGCACTGAACTGTAAGTACAATATTTATATTCCTGTCGATTTCTTTCACAATTATATAGGACAAATGAGAACGTCAGCGATTTGTCAGTACTAGCGGCCGGGACGCTTCTGTATTTTTAGGTCTGATTTTTGTAAGCAAGTAGTTTTTAAAGTGAGGTGAACCTTGGGCTACACAAGACAAATCAGCCTCCTGAAAAGGGGACAGGAGTCTACAAAGGCTGAGAGCCACTGGCTTAGAGAACAGCCACCCCTGGCACTTGGGGGCATGTGGATCCCACCCCAGCTCTGTGTGGCCATCCCTTTTCTCCGTAATGGGCCCAGCAGCATGTGTGCGCATGGTGTCAAGTGTCAGGGGGTAGCCGTGTTAGTCTGTATCCACAGAAACAACAAGGAGTGCCTTTAAAGGAGGCACTTTAAAGACTAACAGATTTAGGCTTTGGCTACACTTGCATTTCAAAGCGCTGCTGCGGCAGCGCTTTGAAGCGCTAAGTGTAGTCAAAGCGCCAGCGCTGGGAGAAAACTCTCCCAGCGCTGTCCGTACTTCACCTCCCTGTGGGGAATAACGGACAGCGCTGGGAGCGCGGCTCCCAGCGCTGGGGCTTTGACTACACTGGCGCTTTGTAGCGCCGCAATTTGCAGCGCTGCAGAGGGTGTGTTTTCACACCCTGCTGCAGCGCTGCAAATTTGTAAGTGTAGCCAAGCCCTTATTTGGGCATAAGCTTTGGTGGGTAAAAACCCCCACTTCTTCAGATGCAGGGAGTAACTTTCACTTCATGCATCTGAAGAAGTGGGTTTTTTACCCCCAAAAGCTTATGCCCAAATAAATCTGTTAGTCTTTAAAGTGCCACCGGCCTCCTTGTTTGTTTTTCTGGACCCCTCCTAACTCTAGCAAAGGTCGGATCTGGACCCAGACTGAGGGCCCATCTCTCTGTAAGTGGCACGTAACAGTGATATTTCATGGGGCTAGGCCCATCCACCCATTGCTCCTTGGGCGAATGACTTCCCCTCCTCGTGGCTGGGTAAGGGGCAGCACCTTGAAATGGGGCCGTTGCCTCCTTGCCAAGCATCCCCTGGCGAGTAGTGGAGGAGATGCAGCCAGCATCTCTGCTATGCCAGGGGCTTTGCCCAGCACAGAGCAAGAGGTCTGGACTCTCCCTTGCACCTCCCTCCCACCCTCTGAACAGTGTGTTAGGCTCTGATAATCTTCTGAGAATTACCAATTGTTCCCTCGAATGTCATTTCCATCTGTAATTGGAACACGAGCTGAAACAAAGCAGCGGCCGCCCGATAAGCCGCCACTGGGAAAAACCTTTCTCTCCTCTCTAGCGCAGCGCGCGAAGCTGCAGAGAGCTGATAAAGCCGAGAGCGCCCTGCCTTCCTGGGGAAATGGCCCTCGCAGCCCCTTCCCCGGGGGGGTGGGGCTGTGAGATGGAAGTGTGTGGTGGGGGGTGGACTCGTGTGGTTGGTGTGCGTGGAAACGTGGTGGGGTGTGGCAGTGAGGGGGAATCTGTAGGACAGACTAGGGGGAATCCATAGGACAGACTAGGGAAAATCTCCAGGAGAGAAACGTGTTCCAAGCCCAGTGCAGCTAAGCTAGCAGCAGTGAGATGGCTAATGTGAGCATCACTTAACAAATGGGGGGCGAGATGGGTGGATGCTCAAGGCCTAACACTTGGACTCCTGGGTTCAGCTCCTAGCTCTGCTACAGACTTCCTGGGTGACCTTAGAAAAGTCACTTAATCGCGCCAGGCTTGCTGAGTTACACTGTTTTAATGACGGGTGTGATTTCCAAACTGCTCATGAAGAACTCGCCTGGTTCAGCTTAAAGCCAGGCTTATTTCCATTCGCGTCAGTCAATTGGGATCAGGCTGATGCTAAACTGAAAGGGGAGTGTCCACACTGGTTTAACCAAAGCAGAGAAAGCTTGTGTGCAGATTAGGCCCCGGTTTTAGTAGGAGTCACTTTGTGTGGCAGTAATTGACACCTGCCTCGTGTGTGCTTGCACTTTCCTCTGGAGCTGGCTGCTGGTGGTGGCAGTAATTGACACCTGCCTCGTGTGTGCTTCTTGCACTTTCCTCTGGAGCTGGCTGCTGGGCTGGGTGGCCCTGGGATCTGAGCCAGTTTAGCAATTCGTATGGCCCTCATTTTCCCTATCTGTAAAATGGGGATCCTAACCCTTCCTCTCTCCCACTCCTCCTCTCTCACCTGTGAGCTCTTCAAGCGGGAACTGTGGGTCTGTACAATACCTAGAGCATACCTGGTCTGAGTGGGGGCCTCGCGGTGCTACAGTATTACGTGTAACAAATGGCAGCTTCATTTTCTTGTTGTTAACTCCCAGGACCGACGGGATCAGCAGTGAGTTCATCGCCTTTTCACCCGGCAGCTGAGGCAGTTTCCACACACGGAGCCTCTATCTGTCCAAAGTCGCACGTTAAGTCAGCGGCAGAGCTGCCAACAGAATCCACGTCTAGACACGGATCCCTGCCCCTGTGCCTAGATCGGGAGCCTATTCCTTCCACTGACTCACTATGTGACTTGGGATTGGTCACTGTGGCTCCGTGCCTCAGTTTCCTTCATCTGTAAAAGACAAAAATCATTAATGCTTGTAAAGGGCTTTGAGTTCATGGATGGGAGGAGCTCCTGTTGGGCAAAGCATTACAGTACTGGCCTACGGACCCGTTGCTTATGTGACCAACTCGAGATGCAGCCAGTCCTCTAGCTCTGCGTTGTACAAGGAAACCTAGTAACAGGTGCAGGCAGGCTTCCTGGATGCCTTTCTCCCACACCTGGTGTCTCAGCAAGAGAAGAGTTTGAAGGTCCGACGAGGTTAACATGAAGCCCTAGGACTTCCTAGCCTCGGATGGTAGGATACCGGGGGATATCTCATGAGTGGAGCAGGGTACAGGTTCTGGCATCTATTGGCTGACTCGAACTCGCTGGAGGGAAGTGATGTCTGGATTATTGCGCAAGTGGAGTTGTGTTTGGGACCTGGAACTCAAAGGCACTATCACTCGAGCTAGCTCTCGTTGTCCAGAGATCTACAAGCACTTTACAAGAGAGGGTCAGTGTCCTTATCCTCTGTTTATAGATGGGGAAACGGAAGCACAGAGCAGGGAAGTGACTTGCCCAAGGCTGGTGGCAGAGCTGGGACTAGAACCCAAGACACACCCTTGTTGATGGAAACAGCTGTCACCAATGACCCCCTCCCCGCTCCTGCCTGGGGCCTCTCCTTAGTCCTTTCTCACTACCAAAAGCCCCGACACAGAGTAAAATCAGCTCTAATTTGGTACCTTCTGATTGCCCAGGTAGGGCTGCTGATGGTGTGAGTTTGCTGCAGTTTTCAAGGGTCCCTGCCCTCTGGCTTAGGTCTGATATACCACAGAGGTCACAAGGCCTTGCCGGGGTCTGTCCAAGGCAGGAAAGAGCCGGCTTGGGAAGGCAGGGATGCCTCATCCAGCCCCCACGTGAAGGAGAGGAGCAGCTGGAGAGGCGGTGACCATCCAGGCACACTCATCTCTTCCTCCATTTTTCCTCCACACACAGCACTGACTCACTCCCAGGCAAATGCCTGCTGTTGTTTTAACCTCCAGCCGCACTGTTCTGGCTCTGACACGCAGAGGTCACCAGCGCTTCCTCCCATTCCCCCTTTCTAGCACAACCCCGTCGCCCTGGCAACCCCATCAACATGGTCCCCTGATGCCAAGCCAAGTCACCCCAAGGATGAACAGTGTCTCTCACCCCCACCCCATGCGCTCTTGTCTCTGTCTTGCCCCCACCTGCTGCCTTGAGTCAGAGGGAGCTGACTCTTCTCTTCCAGCAGCACCTAGGGGGCCCCAGCTGGAATCAGCGCCCCTCACTGGGCTTCTAGTCTAAAGACAAGAGACGCAGGGTGAGTGATGAGAAGGATGGTTATCCCCATTTGGGGAAACTGAGGCACAGAGACTAAGTGACTTGCTCACGGTCACACGGGAAGTCTGTGGCAGAGCCAGGATTGAACCCACATCTCCAGAGTCCCAGCCCAGTGCTTTCATCACAAGAGAAACCTCATTCCCCTTGTTGTATCCTGCACATGTGGGAAAGGGACAACTGAGTGACCTTTAACCTTGTATCCCTTGGGCCTGGGTGAGACCCATTCTGTGTTTGCCCCCTGTGTTTACATTCACTTTAAAGACCATGCCAACCAAAGTGGTTTCTGAGATGGTTTGGGCCACCAGGATGGCAACGGTGGAACCCTGGGCCCTATGTTCCCCCAACAGAACAGCCCCCGAAAGGGGATTGGGAGAGGCAAACTGGGACACTAGAATCCAGCTTAGCTGGAATTGGGTTTACACCTGGACTCCCAAATGTGGAGTGAAGGCTAATGTGGATGGTGGGCCCTGAAGGTGACCCATTCCTTTGTCTCATGCTCCCCATGTACCTACTGTGGCTATTCTCCCCTGCTGTGCCCCCATCTGAGGCCTGTGTGACTCAAGGGCAAGCCCATGGTCCTTGGGAAGCTTTGCCTTTCTCCTGAGGAACTTGTCATCGTGCCTGTCAGCCCCTCCATTAGGAGCTGGGGAGGCTGGAGTTCCTCTTCCTTCAGCAACCTCCACTGCTCTGGGGAGGAGCTGGGGGCTGCAGCAGCTCACGGAGCTCAGAGTGGAACGCCCTGGGACCAGGCCTCGCACTATGGAACTCGCCATCCCCACAGGACTTCCCACTGCTACTGGAGAGACAGCTAATGACAGCCACCCAAAACACCATCTTCCATCAGTGCCTAGCCAGAAGACTGGGTCCCATCGTGCTACCAGCATGAGCCCCAGTAGGGCGCAACACAAGACTCCTCTTGCAGCCAAAGCTTCCCTCCCTGCGGATGGCTGGAGACAGAAGAGTGGCCCAGCAACATGCTGTTGGTCTTTCCTCATGGAAAGAGAAGAACGGTGTGAGGGGGAGAGAGAGCCCTCCCAGAAAATATCAGAGGAAAGGCAAAGAAGGTGGTAGAGATCTGAACCATGGTGAGAACCTTGGGGAAGTCGCTTCACCTCTCTGTATGAGCCACCATAACTCTTAATTCTCACTTCCCCACCTGACAGCATTTGGCAGGTCCATGGAGCAAACCATTCTAGCAATGCTGAAAACTCCAAGTGGTCCCCCTGCCATCTGGGATCAGCCCCAGGCCCGCTTTGGCTGGCAAAAGAGATCCAGCAGCATATACAAGCCTGGCTTTGCCAACACCACTTTTGGAGAGGGGAGCCTCCCAGCACCTGTAAAGAGGGCCATAGCTTGGGCTGTTCTCCTCCAGAAATCCACTCTGGACCCAGGAGACCCTGCCAACGGTCAGCCGATGCCACGCTGCTTGCTTTGGGGCGTGACCCCTGAGAGACTAGTGCAGAGCCGTCTCCAAACACACCCATCCACTGCCACTATCTAGGCAAGCTCCTGGAATGGAGGGAGTGCTGATAGCATTGATGGATGAGTTCCTCCACACCTGTCCTCCTGCATGTCTCAGGCATTTGATAGGCATGACCACTGGATTCTCATGTCTTGCCTCAGGGACAAAGCAGGGAAAGCTCGGAAAAGGTCCAGCCCTTCCTCTCAGGGGGAGAGTGGTGTCAGGGAACTGTTCCCCTTCCTCCAGAGTGCTCACCATGCCCACATCCTCTTTAAGGGCTACGGAAGCCACTGGGGGAAAACTACAAGATGGCTCTCCATCTCCTTTACCTCTGCCAAGTACACCAACCCCTAGCTCCCCCTCTGCCTGGCTGGGGTCAGCATCTGGAGGAAAGGCAGCCGGCTGGTGCTGAACCCAGGTGTGATGCTGACGCAAAGAGGGAAACGCTTCATAGACCAGGCAACTGTTCACCCTCCAGTGGTGGGGCCTGGCCTGAGACAATCAAACCAGCCAGCAGCTTCCTGGACTCCTTGCAGCTACTGGACATGCACAGGTGACAATGGTCATTTTAAAAACACCATCCTCCATCAATGCCCCATATTTGATCAAACACAGATATGGCCACAGCAATTCAGACCTCTTTGGCCTTCAGTTGGACTGTCATAAGTCACTACAGGCAGGCATTAAAGCTTCAGCTAGGTCTGCACAGCCTCGCTACTCTGGTGCCCCATGCAATGCCAGGCCAGGCCACCTTACCAGCCTTGGGTTTAGCCTCTAGGACCCTCCATGGAACCTGCCCATGTTATGACCGAGAGCACCACCGGTCTTCTATACCACCACCGTCCCTCAGTAGTAATCTCTCTCAGGAGCACCAGGCTGTCCGCCTCCAGCAATGCTCATGAGAGCCGGAGACTGGGCCTTCTCAGATCTGGGACTTGTTACCAGCGGAAATAAGACTGATCCCAAACCCCAAGGCCTTCAGACCAAAGCAGAAAACTTGCCTCTTTCACTGGGCTTCCCCACAACCATAACCCAACACAGCGGAGAAGGAGGAGAGAAAAATTGAAGTCAAGAAGAGAGGAGGAGCAGCAGAAGGGGAGGAGGAAGCCAATTTAAAACTGTAGCCTGATGACCTCAGGGGCAGCATAGAGGACACACAGCTGGGTGAATTTTTTCAATCAAAACCTTTTTTCTGCAGAAAAAAAATGTAGATTTGGCAAATTTGTGTCAGTTTCACGGGATTGTTTCAGTCGGGAAAAACCTAACAAAAAATCAAAACCTTTGATTCAAAGCCACTTTTTATTTGAAGTTTCCTTTGAATTTTATTTTTTTTCACCTTAAAATGTTTTTTAAATGCTTACGATCAAAACACTTTCATTTGAAACGATTTTGTTTTTTACTTTTTAATTCACTGTAAATGTCCCAAAAAATCATTTTCAGTTCAATGGTTTCTCCCAATATTTTTTTTTCCCCAGTGAACCGACAAATCCCTGATTCGCCCAGATCAAATGCGGAGGGAAATGAACCCTGCACCCTGTTGACACCCAGATGCTGTGGTGATGGGCACCTCTATGACAATCTGATCTCCACGCTGATTTTCCTCGTCATTGCACTATTCCGCCTGGGGGGGCCCTCTGCAGTTTGGGGGCCTTGACTTTTCAAAGAGGGCTCAGATTTTGCCCAGCTCGGCCTAGCAGTCTCTGCTTGCATTTTTAGCTTTTTGCTTGTGACCTGCATGGGCGTGGGTGGGTTTCTGAAGCAAATCCCTGCAGCCCGTGCCTAGCCACAAGCCTCTGCCATCTTGATGAGCTGCCCTCATGGGGGAGAGCAGGACAGGGGGACGGTCGCTTCCTCCCCTCTTTCTGTCTGCCAGGCCTTTCGCTCCCCCGCAGCAAGACTGGAAGGCGATGCCCCGTGAGGGACTGGTCAGAGATTCCTGGAGGCCAACATGCTTCCCTTCTGAGTCACAACATTCCTGTCAGGTCAGAGACTGCAGGCGGTAGCACCGGCGCAGAAATCCTGTTAACAATCGACCCAGCTCCTTGCACTCTCCCTGAACTCCCCTCTCAAAACAAACTTCCCCTGAGCGCTGGAGGCCAGGATCCTCCGCCTGGCATTGTTACCGCCCACCCGTGCGAGAGAACACACAGCAGAGCCGGGGCTGGGGCGGCAGGAAGATTTTCAGTCCCCAGGGGGGGCTCTGGGCTGTACAAAGGGGGCTGGCGGGAGATGTTGCTTAGATGGTTTTAGCCGAGTGAGGCCTGGGCAGCGCTGGTCCCGTGCTCCCGCCTGATCCTGTACTAGCACCAGGCCAGGAAGTCCTGTTACTGGCGAACATGGCATGAGCTGCCCATTGTGTCTCACTCCTGTTGCCGGATCTGTCAGTACAGTACAGAATGGGGCAGCCACTCTAAGAAAGAGAGAGGGGTCCCTCCCAGTGTGGGGCAGAGGGGCTTGGCTAGAGACAGCCCCTCACGGCATGGAGCAGAGGGGGCTCTGGATAAGTAAAGGGAGCAGACCCAGCTCCTGCTCACACCGGTGCAGATCAGGGAGCACTTTCTGGAGGTTGACAGCAGAGCATTGTCACAGTGAAATGGGGGGCAGGCGAGCTCTCTGCGATGGGGTTTCACCGCACAGCTCTAGGGAGGCACAGGTACCAAATTCACAGCCCAGATAGCCACGGTGGCAGATGAGACAAGCGCAGGAGGAGCAGAGACTGAGCCTGGGCAGGGTCTGGAGTGGGAAGAAGGCACCAGGACCTTGTACCCAGATGCTGCACCCTAACCTGAGCGTCTGTACCCCAAGCCAAGCTCTGCCTTGAATCCCAGCAGGCTTAGTGTGCGCACCCAGGGCTCCCAATGCCTGCAGAGGGAGTAGAAATTGGTCTGCCACGTCCGGATTGCTCGCTGCTTTGCAGGGTGAGCCCTGACTCTCCAGACTTCGCAAGAACCTAATCTCTAATCTTTTCTACCTGTCAATTTCCACCTCTTCCTTTCTTTATTTCTTAAGAAAAGAAAAGAGGAACAAGAAGGAGCCGTCCAGCCCCCCTAGCATGCCACTCCCCTCTGTATTTCTTCCCAAATCATGCTCCGTCCTTCTCTCCAAAGAGAGCTAGAGGTTTCCTGAATACGTTGAAGAGGCAGTGTGGTCTAGTGGATAGGGGCCTACACTGAGACTCAGGGGCCTGCAGTCTACTCTTGGCTCTGCCACTGGCTTCCCGTGTGACCTTGGGAATGTCACTTTGCGCCTCTATTTTCCCTGGACCCCTATTGGCATTGTCAGCTCTTCAGGGCAGGACTGTCACTTACCCAGTGTATGTGGCTTACTAGCACCATGAAGCCCAGGTATCAGCCATTTTGGGGGTCTCCAGGAGCCACTGCATTTTCTGGGTACTCTGCTGGCTGAGTGCTGGAATCCTGGGAAAATCTGGCCTCAATTGTGGGTGCTGAGTGCTTGAAAAACCAGGCCGGAGCTCTTTTAAAAATCCAGGCCTCAGTATCTCTGCCTGTAAAATGAGGATAATGATACTGTAAAATGCTTTGAGATCCATGGACAAAAAGCCCTAGATAAGAGCTGAGTGTTATTGCTATATATCGCCATAGTAACCTTCTTCCCCAGAAGCTTTTTCTGTGTGTTAATTTCCCTTTCTCTGTTTAGAGTTCCGTGTTTACCACGTTTCCTCATTTTTGTAAATGATCAGCTTTCCTTTTTAACCCCGAGCTCTCACCTCTTCCCTCCCACCCTGAGAACTCTTGTCGGCCTTGTCAATCACTTAAAAAAAAAATCTCCCTTTTTTTGGAAGAAAGACGCTTGTCTAAAAGAGTGAAATAATAATAATAAAGGGCTTTCCTGTGTCCCTTACAACACCTGGGGGGGGGGGAATGTCATGTGATCTAGTGGATAAGGGACTGGATGGGAAGTCAGGAGCCCTGACTTCTATTCCTGGCTCTGCCACCGATTTTCTGGGTGATCCTGGGCAAGTCACTTCCATGATGTTTCTCTGTGCCTCAGTTTCCTCTCCCGCCTTTGTCTGTCTTGTCTCATTAGATAGTAAGCACTTTGGGGAGGGATTGTATCTTACTTTGTGTACAGCACCTAGCACAATAGGGCCCTAATCTCAGCTGGGGTCTGTAGGTCCTACCATAATAATGATCAGCTAGTTGGCATTTCACCATGGAGACGGTCCTAATCACCTGTTATCTGTAGGCAGGTCGCACTTCTTTCTCTCACCCATACACGTGAACTCCATGATAAGTTATCTACTGTGTATTTCAGAAGGATGATAGTCCAAGTCCCCAGCACTGGTATTTGAACCTCTAACTCTGGTGAGCTTTAGGAGTGCAAACGCTGCTGCTTAGAGCATCAAGCTTCCCCCACCAGCCTCATAGCCACCATGCCAACCATCAGCTCCTTATTGCCCTGTGGTCCTATCTGCCAAGGCACTTGCTCTGCAGTCAGTGACAGTGCAACCGTCTGAATGTTTGAGTTCCCATTCCCCACCTGGACTGGGCAACAAATGAGTGGTGAACCTAATATTGCTGGAGGCCCAGATTCACGGAAATCAGATCTGCTCAGACCTGCCTGCCTGGTCTGTGATATTGTTGTTGTTCTTGTTTTGCTTTTCAAGATTGCTCTGCCGTTCAAAAGCAGATACGCCCACCCACTACAGGAAACAGTCAATCAAGATTACGCTGTGGAAGAGCTCTGTTACGTAGGGCCAAGGTATTATGGGACGTGTGGGCTGGGTGGTGCTTTCTTACCCAATGGCTCTGTGTCTTGAGCATTCAACAGAGACAGATCTGCTGAGCTGAGTGACCAAGACTTTTCCTGCTTTTCAATCCCGTTAGCCTGCAGACCCAGCTAGGGGAGAGTGAGCTAGAACCTCTTCCTTCCTGGGCAGCAGCCACAGATTCTTTCCTGCCACGTTTGGCAACATTTGCATCTAGACGCCCCCTTATTCCAAGTCAAAAATGTTCATGACCCCTCGTCATTTACTATAAAAGTAGGAGGTTTTTTTTTTAAAAAAAAAACCCACCAAAGTTAAGCCTAGATAATTGAGCGGGGTGTAGTGGGAGAGGTGGGTGGAGAATACTGGAACCAGGGCTGTTACGGCTCCTAGGCTCCCTGCTCCTCCACCTGGAAATATCAAGCAGCCCCGGCTTGAGGCAGGCCTCCCAGCTCAGTGGCAAGGATCCTGGAAACCACCCACCCCTCCCAATTT
Source organism: Mauremys mutica (assembly GCF_020497125.1). NCBI lineage: Eukaryota > Metazoa > Chordata > Testudines > Geoemydidae > Mauremys > Mauremys mutica. Next base: position 132,157,961 of record NC_059075.1, read on the forward strand.
CATTTCAAAAAGTCATCATGAAATGTGGGGTTGATTTCTCTTTTGGAACGAATTTTCTGAATTCCCACTACGCGGGAAATCTCGACATGTAAGGCTCTGGCCTTAGACAGAGTGAAATTTTGATTCGGAAATTTTGTACTTGTCCGTGGCCTGGGAATTCCAGAGTCTGGCCAGCCCTGTTTAGATTGCAATAAACTTTTCAACACCATGTGTCCCAGCAGCCTCCCTTTTGGGGGCGCCCCTTCCCTCCCTGGGGGTTCACAACCCACCAACTGAGAAACATGGGTTTTTTGCATTCCCGAGAGTCCCTCTTGAGCCAACCCATTGGAGGCACCAAATTCTGAATGGGTATCCCTCCGGGCCTCACTGATGCTGCGCAGCCCATACTGCTGATGATAAAGAAAAGATCCCAGCGTGGCTCTCAGATCCCAGGGTTACTGCAGGGCTGGGAGGAAGCAAGAAGCATCTTTCTCTGATCACATTCAATCCAGGAATCGTTAAGGGCCAGCAAACTCAAGAGCCCCCCGGTGCCACTTTTCAGCATTTTCACATTCCTTGTCTCATCACCAGTAGGCCACAGCCTCACCTGTGCATGGGCCATCCCCACCCCTGCACTGTTTTTATCCTTTGATTCTTTTCCCCCCTCCCATCCACCACCTGCCCTGGAGCCCGCATTGAGCAACGAGATGAGACACTCGTAACCATATGCCATATGCCCCCTGGCAGGGTCCCAGCCTCTTTCTCCCGCTCTCCAATTGCATCACAATTCCTATTCAATTCCAAAGCAGCAGTAGCCCTGATTGCTCATCACTCATTGTGGGGAAGGTCCTGCTTTCCAGATACAAGTCGTGTTTTATGCTTGGGTCAGTCCCCCGCAATCCTCCGGCATATTATAGGGCCAGCATCTTGCAATTTGCTTGTGTGATGCCTGGGGGAGAGGCTGGAAGCAGGGGCGGAGCGTCACTGGGGTGGGCATGGCTGTGGGAGTCCACGCCGTCTATTGTATCTGCCCCATCAGCACATGAGTCGCTCACGCGGCAGTGCCCCAACCGGCTGCCACTTGGGATCAGCAGATTGGAATGCTGTGAGCTTGCAGAGTGTGGCTTTAGCGAGACGTTATCTAATGGAGGAGGAGGAGGGCGGATTAAGCCAAACCCACAGCACCGGCTTCCAATTAAACCGGGGGGTGGGGGGGAATTTACAGCTTCTCTTTCTGACACAGTAAACACAAGCAAAAAAACCTATAGTCCTGATCCTAAGAGGTGCCCCCAGCTCCCAGGCTGAGCCAGCGTCATGCAGGATCAGGGACCCGCAGGCAGCTGTAAATCCCCTGCCCCCTCTTGCCCCCGGTATGTTTCAATGGCACCCAGTGTCAGCACAGCTCTGGATTAATTATTGCTACATGTAATTTATATGACAGTGTAAGTTCCAGCTGAGATCAGGGTCCCATTGTGCTGGGTGCTGCAGGTATGGATTGTAAGAGACAATGCCCCGAAGTGTTTACAATCTAAGGTAAGACACATGACGGGTGGGAGAAGAGACAGGAAGACCCAGACCCTCCGTGGAGGTTCAGAGCCTAAATACTTTTTGAGGAACTGAGCCAAAGTGACTCGCAGCAGGTCAGCAAAGGAGCCGGGAACAGAACCCAGCTCTCCTGACTTGCAGGCTGGTGCTTTAGCCACTGGACGGGTTTGCAGAGCAAACTGGAAAACAAAACAAACCCTCAGGACTTTAATATCGCCCTGAAAAAAGTGACTCCCAGTTGCTGCCACCACGAGCTGAGGAAGAACACGCCAAGGGGAGGCATCAACCGAATAGGAAAAAGTTGTGAGGGTGGAGGACTTTCCCCCTCTGTACCTTTGCAGTATTTATCCCCATGCACTGGAGCCTGACCTGAAGCACGTCAATCAAGGGGTCTCAGGCCCTGATCCTCAAAGGTATATAAGCACCTAATTCCCAAATGGAGTTACATTACGGAAGGGACCACTGTGATCATCCTGCATAACAAAGACCCACCAAACATTGGACAAGGATCATTCTCTCCATTTCACAGATGGGGAAAACTGAGGTCCAGAAGGGGCAGTGACTTACTTAAGCCCACTTAGTGAATAAGTGGCAGATCCACGCGCAGAACCCAGGCCTCCTGATCGTTTCACCCAGTGATTCCAGCATCAATTAATAGTCAGGTGCAATATGGCAGGGATTAGATGGACTTGGGCCAAATTCCCTATTGGTGTAAATAGGCAGGGCGTCATTGCACGGAATTTAGGGCCAGATCTTGTAGGGCTGGAACAATGCTGAATATTGGGATTTCTTTGTTTCTGCTAATGCTGGGTATTTCTAAATGACAGGGGGAAAGAGCACGCTTAGGTTAGGCATCCCTCCTGCTTCACCACTGTGACTGCACCTTAAATGTGTGCGAACTGTAGTCTGGTGGTGGTGTGATGGAGCCATCTCTTCCTTCTCTGTCCTGCCCATCTATCATGTCTGGATTGTGACATCCCGCGGGCGGCTGGTGGCACAAGCAAGACGCAGTCCTCGTGCATCTCGTTGATGAGTGTGACTGTTTGTGGGTTTAGCATTAGCTGGTCTACTGCACTATTAACAGCATTTTACTAGCTTCCAGCTCTGCTGTCCAGTCTGAGTCAGAGATCTTAAGTGCTTAATGACTTCACTTCAAAGGAGGTATAAAACCCAACCTTCTCCACAATGTTTTCTGGCTGCACTCGGGACCTGATTCAGCAAAGCACCCGAATGCATGCTTAATACCCAAAGTCCATGTGATTCACGCGTGTCCTGAGGTGCTTTGCAGAACCAGGGCCTCCGGGATGTTTGGTGAGAGGGGGACGGAGGCCAAAACATGGTCTAGAAGTTTGAGAACAGGGAGTTCTGGATTCTCAACTGGATTTAGGTCTGACGAGATCACATCGCTTCCTGCTATGAAGCTTGGACTCTGGGAATCATCCCAGCTCTGACTCTTCGCCATGACACCGCTCTCTGCCTCAGTTTCCCCCTCGGTAGAAATGAGGCTAATGCACCAGAGATGGATATGTGTCTTGTGGGGTTGAGATTTCTGTTGCCTGTTCTGACTCCTTTGGAACTGTGACTCCCAATCCTTAGCATCTGCATCCCAGACGCTTCCTTATAGCCACTTCAGCTGCTCTCCTCACATGTTGTTTCCATCCCTTCCTGCACTTGGAGTGTCAGCCCATGTACCACATCTGTGTGAGAGACGTGAACTCATCAGAACAAGACATGCCCCAGGGCACTGGATTAAGCAGAGCTGGGTTCTGTCCCTGGCTCTCCCACTTAATCATCAAGTGGCCCATTCCATGCCTCAATTTACCCCTCTGTGAAATGGGGATAACGATGCTTGTCCAGTGTTTGATCCTAATATGAAAAGCACTATTGAAGTGATAAGTAATATTATCTCTTTTGTGCTGGTAAATTGGCATATCCAGTTACAGGGCTGCATAAATAAATACCTAAACAATTCTTCTTCCTGCTTTTTGGTTGAAGCAGCAAAAACTTACTATAAAGGAGGTCTGACTTGCATGTGTCTTTTCCAGAATCCAGCACTAGGTCTGGACTAAGGAAACACTTCCCCTGAACCCTGAAAATTCCTCCTCTTCCTTTGAAATTCTCATCCTTTGTGGCACAGTCATGACACAATATGGGCTCCCCCTAGTGCCAGAACCTCTTCAGGTTCAGTAGTAGAGAAAGAACAACAGGTTGGTATCGTTCACTTGTATTTTCTAAAGGCTTTGTATGACGTCCCAGGGCAGGAGACTGCTAAAGAAATTTGGCAAATACAGTGCGAGAGGTAACGACGAAGGGCCAGATACTCATCTGGCTGTAAATCAGCATAGATTCACTGAAGTCAATGGTGTTATACAAATTTCCAGTGGCTGAGCAATGCTGATATACTCCAATTGAAGATCATACCCTAGAAGCTGGCTTATAAATAGGACTAGGCATGATCATGAAAAGGACGAGACTAGACTGGTGCTCCTGGAGTCAGATTTTGGACCAGTGTTGTTCAATATATTGATTAAAAGCCTGGAATGGGGATGAAGAACGAGGTGGCGAAAATGTCTTCTGACCAGTTCTTTAGGTCCATGCAGAGGATTGAGGGTGGCGAGGAGCTCTGGAATGGTTTAGCTACAGTAGGTAACTGGGCAATTTCGTGCCAGATGGAATTCAGTGCAGGGTGGCTGCCAGGTGATGGGGACACTTTTCAAGGCCAACTGCCGTTTTCCGGGGTGAATCACTACCACCTGCTCACAGCAGGAGGGAGACAAGTCTGTGCCCACCCCAGGAAACTCTCCCCAGCCACCGGCTGCTGGCAACACAAGCGCTCCACTCCGAACTCCGCAAGGCCCGCTCTTTTTCCCAGCTAGCAACTGACACACCCCAGGTTGTCACACTTGAGTGCCCAGGCCCTTGTCTTTTGGACACTGATCCGTGGCCTCAATAGAAGCCTGGCGCCCCAGTTCAACAATTGTCATTTATTTAACAGAGCTGGAGATAGAGATTCAAAGACAAGCAAGTAGAAGGGCTTGGAAACATCAGGTTACAAGTAAAAGAAAAACAGAAATGCAGGCACTAGTCTAGACTTATTAACAAGTTACTTTGCTGTCTAATAAGGTATTTTTCACCCAATGGTTAGAGCTTACTACCCAGGCCAGGCCAGGCCAGATAGCTGGGCTCCACCTTGCATGGGACACTCCCACTGGTGGAGTCTCTCCTCCATAATGGATAACAACATATGCTCTTTCTTCATCTCTTGTAGTTTCTATTATCAATTAGCCCAGGAGGTCCTCTATTCAGAGACTTATCTTAGGGTTCTTTTGACTTGGTCAGTCCCCAGGTCTCCACCGAGTCCAGACCGTAAACACAGGGCTCGGGCTGGCTACAGAGATGTCCATTGTTCTCAGTACTGATTGGGTTAGTCCTGAACCTGCCTTGCCTCAGGACACAAGTTTCACTTCCTCAGGTTTTGAAATCTAGAATTCAGCACTTTGCACCTCTCTCAAGCTATTTCCCGTACAAAACGCTCACAATAACCATGCTGATCAGCGAGTTCTTAAAGACCACCCATGACCCCTCCGGTAAAATATTGAGATGATGTTTGTACACACGAGTAATAACATACATGTCTGGGCAAATCTATGTCACAGGGATGCAGTCAGTTCGAACAAATGACAGTGTGATATTAGAGAGATTGTAATCGTGATAGCCAATTACAAAGATGAGTAAAATACCTAAAAAAAGTTAATAATAACCCATGGAACTTCCTGCCTCAGGATATTACTGAGGCAAATAGCTTGTGAGATTCAAAAAAGGATAAGAGATGAATGAGAATAGCCTCCGCACTTACACTAGCTAGGATGGATTTACCAGGGCACTCAATGCTCATGCTTCAGGGTATATGGTGCTGACAAATGGGGGGTCAGGAAGAAATGCCCCCTCTTCATGGGACACTATTGCACAACTGGGTGCATTGTGCAGGTTTTATGTCTTCCTGCGAAGCATCCGGCTTATCCCATTGCCAGAGACAGGATACAGAGCTAGCTGGACTATTGGTCTCGTCTGGCAGTTCCTGTGCTCCTAGGAGAACTAATCAATACATATAATTACTTTCCCCAAGAGATGCTCAGTGCACATAACCAGCAAGGCACAAATGTTGTAATGCAGCTGCTTTTCCACCTGCTCCCACATGCTGGTTTGTGCCATCTCATCCTGAGAATGGAAAAGTCCAGGTGCTCCTGGGTTAGAGGGGCCGGGTAGATGGGTGTGTGAGGATTGGATTGCAGGGGTTGCTGGTAAATAGCCAGGTTCATTCAGATCCACCCTGATCTCTCTGTTTCCAGCAGTTGAGCGTCTTTGCACTGAGTTCAATGGGAGCTGGATTGGGCCCTAGTATTCTCCTTCTAATTGGCCTTTTCCACACGCTGCTAAGGAGGGAGGCTTTTATCAGATGGTGGTTTCTATGCATTTAGTTTATGAAATTATTGCACAGGGTCCCAAGCCGGTTGGGGACTCAGGGGTTAAATGCAGTCATAGTTTCAGATGAATGATTGCTTATGAAATGTCAGCAGCTCCGGGGGAGAGCCAACCTGTGTGAGGGCTGGCACCATCATTATACACCACGCAGGGCCAGATTCTCAGCTGGTGGCAAGGGAGCTGTGCTGATTACCAGCAGCTGAGGAGCTGGCCCGTATAGTTCTAACTGAACGTGAGAGTATCAGAGCTCTCACCCCCCGCCGCCATACGGGTGGATGGCTGAAAGTGATGTCCAGGCCGATCCCAGGACTTGACTTCCCTTGACTGGAGAGGCCATGAGAGATCAAATGCAGGCTGAGAAGCCAGGAGGAGCAGCAGGTTTGTAAAGGCTGGAAGGGAGGGTGTAGCAGCCCTTTGCTCATGAGTCAGCTGCACTCTGTGACTCAGTCTCAGCTGGCAGGGCGGGAGAAGACATTTTCCATGCCAGCCCATTGCCTCTGCTGATTCAATTCACTAATGATGAGGCTGCTGGTGCACTGGCCGGTCTAAAGAACAGCATGTTCGAGTGGTGCACTCCTTACCCTCCACGCAGGCATCCAGCCTTGTGTGCGTCTCGCCGAGCCAGCCGGTGCCTTAAAAGTGCAGCACTATTCTGAAAAAATAACACTGCAGAAATGGCCTCGCTGCTCCTTGAATGTATTTCCTCTGAGTCCCATCCATTTGCTCACTCAGGTCTGCAGCCCCCAACCTTTCACTCTTTTAAGCCCTACCGAGCCCTTCTGGGAGGGGAAGTGAATTCCACTCTACACCTGTGCAGAGCCACTGACAGAAGCAGGGCCGCGAAGGCAGTGCAAAGGCACAGGCATCACTGAGGGCATGGTTTATCCTGGTGAGCATGTCTCATTAGTGGCGAGTTGTAGATTTTTAAGGACCATTACAATCATCGGCTCTGACCTCTGAGGTTATGATGCCCAGGAAGGAAAGAATCCATCCTGCCTCTCAGATCCCAGGGTGAGTTTGTAGGGTTGGCAGCTTGTAAACTGAGCACATTTGCCCTGGAAGCCCGTGTGACAATAACCTTGCAGAACCACTCTTGAAATTCCTACGTTTTCTGTTTCCCTCTTCAGCCAAGTAGTTAAATGTCCTTCACCAGAAAGGCAGTGGCCTTAAGAAGGCTTCAGGAGGACAGAGAGAGGTTTTGTTTCCCTGTGCTTGGCAAGCAAGATATCTCTATAACCTCCAGAGAAGTTAATAGCCTCCTGTCCTAACAGCAGTAGTTCTATACCCATTCCTGCTCTGGGTAAAGACCACTAGAATTTTGCCATTGACTTCAATGGGAGCAGGTTCTCTGTTCCCATATGACTCTGGTCTCTTAACCAGAGTCATGTGGTTCGTTCTTCAGACAGCCACTATCCATTGCTGGCCAGGGGTATGTTCTCTGTGCATATCTGCAAGGCAGAATTTGCCCAGCCAGGCAGTGCAGCAGCTGAGTATAGAACCCAGGCGTCCTGGTTCGCAATCCCCTGCTCTAGATTGCTTCCCACCTCACCACTCCACTCCTGGAGCTGGGGATAGAATCTAGAAGGATATGAGTCGACAGTGTGCCCTTGTTGCCAAGAAGGCTAACGGTATTTTGGGCTGTATAAGTAGGGGCATTGCCAGCAGATTGAGGGACGTAATCATACCCCTCTATTTGACATTGGTAAGGCCTCATCTGGAGTACTGTGTCCAGTTTTGGGCCCCACACTACAAGAAGGATGTGGAAAAATTGGAAAGAGTCCAGCAGAGGGCAACAAAAATGATTAGGGGGCTGGAGCACATGACTTATGAGGAGAGGCTGAGGGAACTGGGATTGTTTAGTCTGCAGAAGAGAAGAATGAGGGGGGATTTGCTATCTGCTTTCAACTACCTGAAAGTTCCACAGAGGATGGAGTTTTCTCAGTGGTACCAGATGACAGAACAAGGAATAATGGTCTCAAGTTGCAGTGGGAGAGGTTTAGGTTGGATATTAGGGAAAACTTTTTCAGTAGGAGGGTGGTGAAGCACTGGAATGGGTTACCTAGGGAGGTGGTGGAATCTCCTTCCTTAGAGGTTTTTAAGGTCAGGCTTGACAAAGCCCTGGCTGGGATGATTTAGTTGGGGATTGGTCCTGCTTTGAGCAGGAGATTGGACTAGATGACGTCCTGAGGTCCTTCCAACCCTGATATTCTATGATTCTAAGGACCCGCACTCCTCTCTCCATGTACATCTGAGGCCATGTCTGCATTACAAAATGGAGTCAACCCGATGTACAGCCGCCGCAGTCATTGCATCGCTTGTGCGTGTCTGTGCATTGCTCCTTGTGTCAGCAGTGCATGTCCTCCCCAGGAGCGCTGGCACTGATTGTACTGTCCATGTGGGGCCTTGTGGGACAGCTCCTGAAAATCAAAGTAAGCAGCGCAGTGTCTACACTGATCCTGCATCAATCTAACTACATCAGCCTTGACTCAACACGGCTCATGGAGGCGGAGTTATTAAGTCAGCATAGTGGGAGTGAAATGCCCATGTGGACACTTCCATAGTTAGGTCGACATAAGCTGCCTTGGTGGTATAGACGAGACCTGACTCTAGCGAAATCTCTGGCACAGGCATTTTTTTGCCTACTCTGGTTGATCACCTGGGTGGAGCCTGCAGGGTGTAAGGTGCTCAGAGATTCAGCACCCTGCAATTCTCTATAAAGGGACTTAACATCTTCCAGGATGACCCCCCTCCCGGGGGGAGGGGAGAGGGACGATTGCCTACAACAGGAATGGAGCTATGACAAGAGGACACTGATCATGAGTGGTGCTGAGCCCCTCCAAGGACCTACTGCAGCCCTGGGGATCAGGATCAGGCCCAACCCCCACTGACTCATGGGGGTTGAATGTGGCTGTGCGACACGCAGTCCACACCGACTGGCACAAAAGGGATCATCAAAATCGCTGCCAAGCGCTCAGGCTGGAAGCACCAGCTCTCAAGTGTAGCACAATCAGCAATTCTCCATCTCTGAACAGCTGGGCTCCTACCACAGGGCTGGCAGCTGACAGCCCCTGAGACATGTCCTCCCGCTCACCCCTCTGCTCCTTCCCCCATCTAGGTAATAAATTCTGCAGCTCAACAGAAGGCAGAAATCTTGTTGGCATGACTGTCTCCACTCAAGCTCTCCCAGCAGCACCCCGGCTCCCAGCATCACTGGACGGGCAGAGAGGGGAGGGAAAGGATTCCTCTGCATGCATTGGAAAGGGTGGAGCAGCACTTGGGCTCGGAGGGGAGAGATGGCTGGACACTGTAGAGACTCAGGGTCTAGTGGGAGGCTTTCACGTCAATTGCTATTCATGGCATCGCAGACACAGTCCCTCTTGCTATTCGAGTTGAACCAGGAGCTTGGGGGCCTGTGAGTGAAACTGACTTCGTCCCCTCCAAACCTCAGGAACTGGGCGTCCAGGGCAAAATCCCCATCCCAGGGCACAAGGCCCACCCCTCCCCTGCTGGTGGTTACAGTCTCTGCACTGGGAGCACTGGGGCCACGGGATCAGGATAAACATGGATCCTTGTCTCCATCTGTGGCAGGGTGATGTGCTCAGGGCATACAGGAAACCTGCTGCATGGTCACTCCTCCCGCCGCCCTGTGCAACCCTACCACAAGCCTCTTGCTCTGGTCTCCTCTGCTCCACGGTGAATTACATCCTCTGAGCTCTTCACTAGCTCACAGCACAAAACCCACCTACTGCGTAGCAGGATCCCGTCTCCCCCCACCCAGCCTCAGATAGCTGTCCTGGCCCCCGGCCCGTGCCTCCGTTTCCCCATCTGTAGCGCAGGGACGGGACGGACGTACCCACCCAAGGGGTGGTGGTGAGTCTGAATTCAATGATGAGTTCAAATCTGCACCAGGACGGAGCTGATGGCACGTCCGGTTGAGGGTGCGTCGCCGGAGACAAGGGGGCCATGAAGGGGATGGGAAAGTCTAGGCTGAGGTTCCCTGCCAGAGCTGTGGGAGGGAGCAGGACCGGAAGAGCAGCGGTGTTGCACATAAGGACAGCAGCACCTTGCTACGGCTGCAGGGCAGGGTGTGGGGGGAGCGGGTGGGAAAAGCAGGGCTCATTGCAAGGTGCCCGGGCAGAGCTCTGTGCCAGAACAGACACGTGTTCCACCAGACGCTAATACCCCTCTACTTGCATTAACCCTAAATCTGCCAGTCTATTGTTTTTAAAAAAAACAAGGGGAGGAACGAATACTAGTTTCCCCACAAGTTTCTTCTCTTCCCCTGCCTGAGCGGAGGCTAACAGTGAATGAACGTAAGTTATGTCCCACCCACTGCCTCTGTGCAGAGTGTTCGGCTGTGTACAACCTAGGCCAGGACTCCGCCCCCTCCCCACCCCTCTTTCCTAACCGTGTTACTCATGCTATTGCTTGGGAGGGTTTGTTGTGAGTCGCTGTTATTCAATAAGAGACCAGGGTGTCTCCAAGGAGTTCCTATTTCATTAGCACTCACCTCTCCCTGCTGCAGGCGCCCACGAGTGCTGAGCACACCGGGGCGTTTTACAATCGCTCTTAGCGTGGGGCATCATCAAAGCATCACGCAGGTGCAAGCTAATTAAGCTGAGCCGGGAGAGGCTCAAAGGGGAAACCAAGGCACCAGGCGGCAATCTGCCCTGCCCAGTAAGCCAGTGCCAGAGCTGGGATTGGAACCCGGAGTTCCCATCTCCCTGCCCTGTGCTCAGATCACCAGACTAGGTTGCCCAGCTCTGTCATTCATTAATTGTGTGTTGGCTGGCCCGTAGCGCTGGTTCTGGGCTCGGCGTAGGCTGGTGTTATGTTAGCACGTGCAAACGCAGAGGCGGGCCGGCAATTGAATCCAAGATCTGATAGAGTCGGGCCTCAGTATATAGGTCAGGCCTCTCCATGCCCTCAGATGTACCATGCAGCACGCCATTTTTGTTGAATTATTGTTATAAGCAGAAAAGGTTTTTTTTTTAAATACTTGCTGTTTAATACTGAGCAGGGCGTGAATTAACACCACTATCACTTTTCACAGCAGACTTACTAGAACCCCATTGCCACCCTTCCCTCTGCACTGCTGCTAGAGGCAGGCGCTGCCGTCAGAGCTGGGTGGCCAGATAGCCGGCGGCTGCTAGCTGGATGCCTGGTTCTAAAGGCAGCGCCGCTGCCAGCAGCAGCGCAGAACTGCAGAAGTAAGGGTGGCCATGCCACCCTTACCTCTGCATAATGTTTGACATATGCTGTGGGAGGGGTGGCTATGGGGGGTGGCTAAAGCAAATTTTGGGGTTCCTATAGCCCCCGCAAGGCCCCCCCCAGCACCACCCCAGACTGTGTGTCTGCTTGTTAAATTATAAAATTACTTTTTCTTTTATGGCCGATCTCCATGTTCTCATTGGTCTGCGGTTTAATGCGCCTCTTCAGCTGCTGAACAATCAAACCCTCTTGTGTTGTCTCAGTCCTACCTTTTTAGTCTCGACAACAAACCGGGCACACAAAATAGACAGTCCCCAGACTCCAATTTCCTTAAAGTGGTGCTGATCCAAATAAATATTTTGTTCAGGAACAACGCTCGCTAACATTATCCCTTGACAATACTTTTTGCAGTAAATACATGACATTCCGACGGAAAGGAGTGTGTAATTTTCTACAATACTAGATTTAAATGATATATTTCATAGCAGGTGCTCTGTTTTGTGCATGTACTCACTACCCCCACCTAATAACCTCGTGACCCCCTGAGGAGTTGCAACCCCCAGTTGGAAAATCCCTGCTCTCGGGGGAAGGCATCTTAGGGCAGATAAGCCACCGCTGGCTGTGCAAACCCAACTTGGTCCATTGGCAAGGTTCAATGGGCATTTGAACTGAGCTCAGGAGAGAGCACGTCTTCCCACCTGTTCTCTGTTTACCTTCCTCAATGGAATCCACCCTGCCAACTTCCTCCCTGCACAGCCCAGATAAGGAGAAGTCACAAAGGTTCAGATTTTCTTCAGGCAGCCGTGAACCAGGAACCATTGCCCGTGGGTCTTGTTAGTCACCCTGAGCATTTGAACAGGGGGTAGCTCTGCTCATGAGCTTTGGCCCTCCCAGGCATAAGGGGGCAAAGTGACTTGCCCAAGGTCACACAGCATGTCAGTGGCAGAGTCATTGCCAGACTCAAATCACTAGACCATCCTCCCTTCTCAGAGCTGGAACCAGAACCCCGGAGTCCTGACTCTCAGACTCTTACTCCTACTATTATGCCAGACTCCCTTGCAGTTACTTATCTTTTAACCCCTTCAGTGCTGAATGACCTGGACAAGGTGGCTGACATAACTAGTGCGTCTTGCTGCTCCATCTGTCTAAAAGCAGATTCAGCGGACATCCTGGCAGAGACACCCCCCCACCACCACCACGGGGAAGGGATCTGACAGCTCAAATCAATCCTGCCATGCCGAGGGTCATGTCATTATGCAGGCCAAATTGGAGCAAGCAACCCAGCTGGAAAGAGTGGCTGATACAATCCATCCATTTCAGACCCCTCCCACCAATAGACTCTGATTATCAACAGAAATCCCAGCAGGTTCGATAGGTCGCTGGGAGGCTGCAGGTCATGGTTAAACAGCTCTCGGCCCTAAATCCTTTAACTGCTCTCTGGTTAATTATTCTGGCCCCTGTACAAGGTTCCTGCTATTTCTGCCTGGAGGTAGAAGAGGAAAGGCTGGGATATCTGTCACAGTTAGACAGTGGGAATTAGATATAGGGTGGGCCAAAGATCCCCTCCTGCAAAATACAGCATGCTGAGCCCCATGCCCCTCCCCTCCTGCAAAATACAGCATGCTGCGCCCCATACCCCCTCCTGCAAAATACAGCATGCTGCGCCCCATACCCCCTCCTGCAAAATACAGCATGCTGAGCCCCATGCCCCTCCCCTCCTGCAAAATACAGCATGCTGCGCCCCATGCCCCTCCCCTCCTGCAAAATACAGCATGCTGCGCCCCATACCCCTCCCCTCCTGCAAAATACAGCATGCTGCGCCCCATACGCCCCTCCTGCAAAATACAGCATGCCGCGCCCCATACCCCCCTCCTGCAAAATACAGCATGCCACGCCCCATGCCCCTCCCCTCCTGCAAAATACAGCATGCTGCGCCCCATACCCCCTCCTGCAAAATACAGCATGCTGCGCCCCATACCCCCTCCTGCAAAATACAGCATGCTGCGCCCCATGCCCCTCCCCTCCTGCAAAATACAGCATGCTGCGCCCCATGCCCCCCCTCCTGCAAAATACAGCATGCTGCGCCCCATACCCCCTCCTGCAAAATACAGCATGCCACGCCCCATGCCCCTCCCCTCCTGCAAAATACAGCATGCTGCGCCCCATGCCCCCCCTCCTGCAAAATACAGCATGCTGCGCCCCATACCCCCCCTCCTGCAAAATACAGCATGCCGCGCCCCATACCCCCCTCCTGCAAAATACAGCATGCCACGCCCCATACCCCCCCTCCTGCAAAATACAGCATGCCACGCCCCATACCCCCCCTCCTGCAAAATACAGCATGCCACGCCCCATACCCCCGCCTCCTGCAAAATACAGCATGCCGCGCCCCATGCCCCTCCCCTCCTGCAAAATACAGCATGCCATGCCCCATACCCCCCCTCCTGCAAAATACAGCATGCTGAGCCCCATACCCCCCCTCCTGCAAAATACAGCATGCCTCGCCCCATGCCCCTCCCCTCCTGCAAAATACAGCATGCCTTGCCCCATATCCCCTCCTGCAAAATACAGCATGCCACGCCCCATGCCCCCCTCCTGCAACATAAAGCATGCTGCGCCCCATACCCCCCCTCCTGCAAAATACAGCATGCCGCGCCCCATGCCCCCCTCCTGCAACATAAAGCATGCTGCGCCCCATACCCCCCTACTGCAAAATACAGCATGCTGCGCCCCATACCCCCCTCCTGCAACATAAAGCATGCTGCGCCCCATATCCCCTCCTGCAAAATACAGCATGCTGAGCCCCATACCCCCCCTCCTGCAAAATACAGCATGCCACGCCCCATGCCCCTCCCCTCCTGCAAAATACAGCATGCTGCGCCCCATACCCCCCCTCCTGCAAAATACAGCATGCTGCGCCCCATGCCCCTCCCCTCCTGCAAAATACAGCATGCTGCGCCCCATACCCCCCCTCCTGCAAAATACAGCATGCCACGCCCCATGCCCCTCCCCTCCTGCAAAATACAGCATGCCACGCCCCATACCCCCCTACTGCAAAATACAGCATGCCACGCCCCATGCCCCTCCTGCAAAATACAGCATGCCACGCCCCATACCCCCCTACTGAAAAATACAGCATGCCACGCCCCATGCCCCTCCTGCAAAATACAGCATGCTGCGCCCCATACCCCCCTACTGCAAAATACAGCATGCTGCGCCCCATACCCCCTACTGCAAAATACAGCATGCCACGCCCCATATCCCCTCCTGCAAAATTCAGCATGGAGGGGGTATGCTCAGATACTAGTGAGAAGGATTATGAGCTCTTTGAGCTCTATGGATCAGTCACTGTCTCTCAGCGCCTGGATCAATGGGTCTCGGACCTCATCTGAGGCCTCTGGATGCTATGGAAACACAAAAAAATAAGATGAGCAGCATAGGGATCAAGATAGATAGCTTCCAATGTCACTGGCGTACCTGGGGCACACATACAGTCACTGGTCTGTATCACTGATTAAGGTTCTGCTATTTAAAAAAAAAGATCAATGTATTTTGTTTGCCTCAAGCTCACGGGGAAAGATTAATAGAGTGTAAGGCCAGACGGGACCACGGTATCATCTCCTCTGACCTCCTCCATAACACGGGCCGGAGAACTGCCCTGAAATAGAGGGACTGGCTGGGCTTTAGCTGTCCACACTCCAGCGTGGGTCGCAGCAGTGCAAACCCCACCCACCCCATCTCACTATTCTGCCTCAACCCCTGCCTGCCGGGGGTGACCAGGGACTCAAGGGATCTCAGCCTGTTCATTCCTGGCCCCTCCAGGTGTCTCAAATTGCTCAGGGCCAGATGTTCAAGGTCTCTCTGCATCCACAGTCAGAGCCAGATTTCTCAAAGAGCCGAGCACCCAACGTGTCCCTGAGTACCCTTTGTCTCAGCAGTTTTGGAGTGTGGACAGCTGTTCCCAACGGAGCAGGGCTGAGAACCCCCCAAACTCGCTACATTGAATGTCCCTCTGATGGCCACTCTCAGTTCTGATCCAGCTGGATTCTTTTTTAAAAGAACCAGTGTCTGTTTTCAGATTTGTGGCTCTCTGTGAAACTTCCCCAAACCACCATCTACCATTCTGCATCCACTACATGGAAAAGGTAGGGGGACTGTGGCATTTTTGGTTTTTAAGTCATAAAAGCTTTGGAAGCAGGTTCCAGCCCAGAGTGAACACTCTGCAGCCAAGTTCTATAAACCCCTGAATGATGAGTTTCACAAGGCAGATGCTAACACGCCCTTAACCATCACCAGGCAAGCCAGCTGCGGTAATAATACAGGTAGTAACAATAAAAGGACCGTCAGTAGGTGCTTAATTATCATACACCTGTAGCTATTCATTCGTGCTTCTGCTCTCCCACCTGAGATGAGCACTTCGGCGGGCCGGGCCGTGTTGCTGTACAGTCCCTCTTGCAGAAGGGAAGGGTCAGCTTGTAGCTTAGGGCTAAGGGTCAGGCTGACTTCGCGGTCAGGCAAGAGGAAGGCTGGCCAGGGGGTAGGGTGCTGGATTTGGGTCCCTGTTCTGCCGTGGATTTCCTGACAAATCATTTTGTTTCTCTGTCCCTGTGTACAATGGGATAATAGCACTGCCCTAACTCCGGGGGGTGCTGTGCAGACAAACACACTCAAGGTTGCTCAGTAATCTGGGCTACAGGGCATATGATGGGGGGGCTGGGGCTCCTGGGTTCTATTCCACTGACTTGTTCTGTGAGCTTGGGTAAGTCAGGTCCCAGCTCTGTGCCTCAGTTTCCCCACCTGTGAAATGAGGCTCCCTGATACCTAACACACCGGGCAGCAGTGGATGTCTCTGAAGTGCTTTGAGATACCGTGTGCAGGTGTGGTCGCCCCATCTCAAAAAAGATATATCGAAATTGAAAAAGGTTCAGCAAAGGGCAACCAAAATCATTAGGTGTATGGAACGGTTTCCGTATGAGGAGAGATTAAAAAGACTGGGATTTTTCATCTTGGAAAAGAGATGGCTAAGAGGAGATATGATTGAGGTCTACAAAATCATGACTGGTGTAGAGAAAGTAGATAAAGAAGTGTTGTTTACTACTTCTCAGAACACAATAATCACAAAATGAAATTAATAGGCAGCAAGTTTAAAACAAACAAAAGGAAGTATTTCTTTACACAATGCACAGTCAACCTGTGGAACTCCTTGTCAGAGGATGTTGTGAAAGCCAAGACCATAACAGGGTTCAAAAAAGAACTAGATAAGTTCCTGGAGGATAGATCCATCAATGGCTATTAGCCAGGATGGGTGGAGATGGTGTCCCTAGCCTCTGTTTGCCAGAAGCTGGGAATGAGCGACAGGGGATGGATCACTTGATGATTGCCTGTTTTGTTCATTCCCTCTGGGTCACCTGGCACTGGCCATTGTCAGAGGACAGGATACTGGGCTAGATGGACCCTTGGTCTGACCCAGTAGGGCTCTTCTTATGTTCTTATGTGATCCCCAAAGGGGAGGCTGTGCAGGGCAACGCTCTGTGTCAGAGCAGAGCTGGGTCCTGCACTTCAGGCAATGACTTAGGACAGCAGTTCGGCCCAAATGAGCAGCTGTAGTGTCACCCCCTGCTTTAAGGTGTGACAAGCACCAATCTGCACGTCAAGGCAATGTAGCTTGTCTCAACATGTGAATTTGGATCCCCCACCCCAGAATCAAGCAGGGGCTGGACTAACTCCCTCGCCACCCAGGAGCACCCGTGGGCGAGTGCTAGGTGGCCTCAGACTTGGCTGCCCCACTGCATTGCGCTTGGAGCCATAGCCGCTGCGGGGCCTCCTCCCAGACCTGTGTCCACGACAGGTGCTGGCATTGAGAGGGTAAAGTGCTTTCCCTGCGGTGAATCCGCCTCCAGCTCAGGCACTGAGCCCACCAAGGAACTATTCCCCGCTGCCCCATTGTGCACTGCTAGGTGGTGTACACCCACATGCACTGGTGGAGTTCAGAGTCTCCCCTTTTCTCTGGAGTCCTTGCCTCAGTACCCTCTAGTGTTCCCAACCGTGTACTGCACCTGCTCACCCCAGTCTGGTTCCACTAGGGTAGCTACAGCCAGGAGCCTCATGGCTCTGGGAAAAGGCATCTCGACACGGGGCTGCTGTGGAAACATCCCTCTCTGAGCCCACAAGAGCTGTCAGTGCTTCCTTCTCCTGAGATGCCGAGAATCACAGCCGCAGCGGGTGTAAATTAGCCATTGCCACATTGACTTCAATGGAGTCCCACCCATTTACACCACTTGAGGGCCTGGGCCAGCCCCTCCAGCGATGCAAACTCAGACAGAGAGATAGATGTGAGGGTCGAGTCAAAATGCCCAGAGCCAAACCCCACACTTCCAGTGAGTTGGAGCCCAAACCAGAAGGAGGCTATTGGCCACGTCTAACTGCGAGAAGCCCAGAAGATGATCTTGCCAGATTTGCACCCTTTCGAGGCCAGAGTCAGAGCAGCCGGCAAGACCTCGGTGCCGTCAGCCCTGATTCAGGTCTGGAGCAGAAAAATGCTTCCTGGCCCATCTCTGCTTCTGCTCAAGGAGCCACCTACACAACCAGGGCCAAGCGCTGGGGCGAGCAGCGGGGAAAGGATCCCAAAGCCAGCCCCGCCCTGTGAAACCCACGCTCTGTGCTGTGTTGTGAAAGCGGCTGGTTATCAGCGCGGGAGGGTGTCAGTGCACAGCTTCCAGGAAAGGAAGGAAGTATTGGGTCACCGCTCCGCTACCACCCTTTTCCAGCAAACAAACAAGGCTGATAATGAGGCCGCTGGTATGCGCTGCAGAGGAATGTGTGTTAATAGGGAAACTATGTGACCCAGCAGCATGTGCTCCCGAAACTTTGTATTTACTCACACTTCCTCTCTGGACTCACCAACGCTGAAGCAAAGGTAAACATGGTGCAAGCCAACGAGCGGTTGGATCTGCCCGGCTGGGCCCGAAGATACCACTTCGATCATATGCCCCAGGGAGCCTCTTGGCAGGCATGGATGCTACATTGGGCCTAATTCTCCTCTTACTCACCCTGGTGCAAATCCAGAGTAACCCCGTTTGGCCTAATTCCCTTCTCACTCACCCGCTGGCAATCAAGAGTAACTCCGTGGGGTCTGAGGCCCCTCTCGCTCAGCCCAGAGTCAATCGGGACGAACGCCGTTTAAATCAACAGCGTTAGGGCTGAGTGAGAGGAGAATCAGGGCGGTAGCTTTAGAATGCATCCCAAGTCCAGAGCATAGATGTGAGGTGCTGGTATAAACCATGACTTGTAATGGAGCACGTAGGGGGCACTCAATGCCTCTGAGTCCCTGCTGAGAACACTGGGAGCTGCTGAATGCTGGGTCCTTTCGAATCTCATCAGACATCACAACTAATGAGGACAAGGTGCCAGGTTATGTATCATCCTCTCGAGGGCAGAGGGTTGCAAGAGGAGGCTTTGCAAACCCTAACAGCAAACAGGAAGCGGGCCAGGGATGGAAGGAGCTAGGTGTGTGGAGGCTGCTATAGAAGTGAGTCAGCAAGGACAATGAATAGGTGTGTTTTTCTTTAATGTTTGCCTAGTGCCAGCAGTGCTCCAGGCCAGGCGTGGTATGTCTGAGCTGGGGGGAGGGAGGGTGATTCCCAGCTGCAGGAGAAATACCCGCGCTAGCTCGATGCGACCTAGCTGCGCGAGCAGCAGGAGGGTGAGTATGTACCAGTGGTCTCGGATGAGCGCGAGCTCAGGGCAGCTAGTCCTGTGCTCTGCCGTGGCTGCCTTCTAGTTTTTGCATGCAAGCGCCATCCAGGCTAGCGCAGCGACGTCTCCTCGAGCTGGGAATCACGCCCCCAGCTTGCAGTGTCGCCCTTCCCTGAGATAGTTACAAAAGTCCCTGCGATCCTCACGCAGCCCTATGCCAAGGTCTTCGCCGCAGAGCAGCGTGTTTTTCCCTTGGTCCACAAATTCAGGTGTTCCGCCTGAATAAGGATTTGGGGACTTGACCATTTATAAAGCGAGATGGGCCCAAAGGGTGAGCTCCTGGGGCCTGAGTCTAACGTTAATTGGACAGCACCGCAACTCTGCTAACTTTTTGATTTACACTGGTAGAGGAGACCCAAGCCCAATGGAGTTACTCCTGATTTACACCAAGGTAAGAGGAGAACCAAACCCCCAGTCCGAAGTTCTAAGGCATTCAGTTCCCACTCATCCCAGAAATAATCTGCTTGCTGGAGGAAGGTGTGACGGTGCTGATTCTGGCGGGACCCAACTGAGAGTACCAATTCAGGACATATTGCTTAAAACAGGGCAGTTACAGCCCAAGGCTGGGGTTTTTCCACCTCTAAGGCAAAACAAACCAGCCAGACAAAGAGGACTTTGGTCTCACCCCACTGGCTAGCCACAAGTCACTCAAGCAATTCCCTTAGACACTCCAGTTTTCCAGTATCACCACCAGTGCCACTCATTATGGGGACAAATGGTTATGAAAACCAATACCCCAGTAGAAGAACCAAGCCCCAGCCCCAGGTCAATATACAAATCAGATCTTACTCACAAATCATGCTGTTGCCAATCCTTTAGAATCTAAAGGTTTATTTATAAAAGGAAAAAATATAGATGAGAGCTAGAATTGGTTAAATGGAATCAATTACATACAGTAATGGCAAAGTCTTGGTTCAGGCTTGTAGCAGTGATGGAATAAACTGCAGGTTCAAATCAAGTCTCTGGAGTACATCCACAGCTGGGATGGATCAACAGTCCTTTGTTCAGAGCTTCAGTTTGTAGCAAAGTCCCTCCAGAGGTAAGAAGCAGGATTGAAGACAAGATAGAGATGAGGCATCAGCCTTTTATAGTTTTTTCCAGGTGTAAGGACACCTCTTTGTCCTTACTGTGGAAAGTTACAGCAAAATGGAGTCTGGAGTCACATGGGCAAGTTCCTGCATACTTTGCTGAGTTACAAGGCACATCTGCCTTCTCTCCATGGGTCAGTTGTGTAGCTGATGGTCCTTAATGGGCCACCAAGCAGGCTAGGCAGAGCTAACACCAACTTGTCTGGGGTGTTTCCCAGAAGCATAGCACAAGTTTGAAATACAGACAGTATAGAGCCAATATTCATAACTTCAACTACAAAATTGATATACCCATATAGACAGCATAATCATAACCAGCAACCCATAACCTTGTCTTAGACACCTCATTTGACCCCCTTTATACAATATTTGGTGCCACTACAGGACATTGATTGCAACCGTGTTCTATATGATCCCAGTTCAAATCAATAACAGGACAGAAGGATTAAAAGAGCTAAATTTGCATAGCTCAGTGAAATGGCAATGGAGAGGGGGAAGCATGGTAACTATGTGAAGGGTGTGGACAGGTAGGACATAGGATGGAGAAGGCTCATCCGCTTCTGTAGCCTGCAGCTATAACTGGCAGTCAGGGGAGGAAAGGCTGAAAACCAGGAGGTCTCTGAGGCTGTGAAGCAGCATCTCCGGAGGGAGACGGTGGAAGTCCTGTGGTTTAGCTTTTCAGGAGTAGGACAGATCCCCCAAGCCTGTGAGGCAGCAGCAGCAATTTACCCCAGGTGAGAATCTATCCCTTGTCTCCCTACGGTAAGAGGCAATCCTGCATGGGCAGGGAACTGAGACGATCCGGTGGGTCTCATACATCTCTAGCTTCTGAGACTAATGATGTGATTCTATGACTTGGGAACAAACTGAGGATTCATCTTTGATTTTTAAAAGCAGCAAAGAGTCCTGTGACACCTTATTGACTAACAGATGTACTGGAGCATGAGCTTTCGTGTGTCAGCACAAAAGCTGGGATGAGGAGATGGAGGAGACGGGAAGGGGCGTCTCAGAACACGAGGCAGGAGCATATCGGGGCAACATCAGGGAACAAAATATCATGGCAGCATCGGAAAGTGGCACATCAGGACACAAGACGAGGATGACGAGCCATGTGAAAACCCCATTAGGAAGATGTGTGGGGATCTTGACCAGATCGTGGGTGACCCACGAAAGCTCATGCTCCAGTACGTCTGTTAGTCTATGAGGTGCCAGAGGACTCTTTGCTGCTTTTACAGATCCAGACTAACACGGCTACCCCTCTGATCTTTGATCTTGTTAGTCCTGCTTGACCATCTGCCTTGCGTGTGCAATGGACTCCCTCATTGCGCCACACCACTGAGAACCAGCCAAATGAACAAATCCAGGGGAGAAGGCTACGTTGTGGTGGGATCACTTCCCTTTACGAAGCCTCCCCTCAGAGATCAAATCTCGCCACTCTTGAAGCCAGCTGGTGGGATGCAAACAGCTCTGGAGCATGCGCTGCCAGGCGGGTGCAGCTAGGGGAACATGCCAATGCTGAACAGCCGCCCAGAAGAGAGGAAGCTCCAGCTGATGTCAATCCAGCCAGGTGTCCTCAGGTTGCACTGGTGCAGGTTTTTTTCTGAGACTGTAATTTGGGCTCAAGAGTCTGCAGCTTCCAGCATGGTGGGGGTGGGGGTGGGGGAGTGGGGGTGGCCAAGAGGATGTAAGAGGGAACTAAGAAAGACCAGGCAGAGTCGGGATGCTGTTCTGGAGAGGAAAGAGAAGCTGGTGTTAAGGCACTCAACCCATCACTGGTCTTTATTATTTGTGTTACCATGGTGCCTAGGAGCCCCAGTCCTGGCCCAGGACCCCACGGCTGGTCAAACGCAAAACAAAAATTCCCTGCCCCTTTGCCTGACTTCTTTAGTCAGTGTGTACGCACTTTGGGGCAGGGCGTGTCTCTTATGAGGCCTGTGTGTAGCATGCAGTATGGTGAGCCCCTGACCTCAAGTGAGGCCCCTAGGAGTTAGCGCAATACCAATGGCAATGTCCCGATGACGAGGTCTCTTAGGCCCTGTGGGCCACAGGTTACAAGACCGCTAAGGGTCGTGGTGTAGGTAGATCTTAGCCACACCCCCATAACCAAGTCAGGACCCTGCATGGCCCGTGGCTTTAGCCCAGTCACCAAGCCATGGCTAAGCTGGGTCCCATTGACACTGCAAGTTGTAACTGCGAGTTTGGAGTAGGACAGGCAGAGCTGATGATCCACGTGGACTGCACACAGGTGATGGCGAGGGTGAAAGGATGCAACGTGGTACTCCATTGGCCTGGGCCCACATCTTGGTGCCCCATGGACAAAGCCACTGGGGGAGGCTCTGGGGGCAGTAATCTCCATGAGGAACTGGTCAAGATCCCCACACATCTTCCTAATGGGGTTTTCGCATGGCTCGTCATCCTCGTCTTGTGTCCTGATGTGCCACTTTCCGATGCTGCCATGATATTTTGTTCCCTGATGTTGCCCCGATATGCTCCTGCCTCATGTTCTGAGACGCCCCTTCCCGTCTCCTCCATCTCCTCATCCCAGCTTTTGTGCTGACACGAACTGGGCCACACCTCGTACTGCCTCACTTTGCACAACCTCCTGCCATGCGTCAGCCCAGGGGCGGCTCTAGGGATTTTGACGGCCCAAGCATGGCAGGCAGGCTGCCTCCAGCGGTTTGCCTGCGGAGGCTCCTCTGAAGCCACGGGACCAGCGGACCCTCCGCAGGCACGCCTGTGGGAAGTCCACCGAAGCCACGGGACCAGTGGACTCTCCTCAGGCAAGCCACCGGAGGCAGCCTGCCTGCCGCCCTTGCGGCGCCGGCAGAGCGCCCCCCCACGGCTTGCCACCCCAAGCACGCGCTTGGCGTGCTGGGGCCTGGAGCCACCCCTGCGTTAGCCCCATCCTGTCCCCGCATGCACTTTACCATGCTGTCCCCAGGTGCCCCTCCCTGATGTTGCCCAGATGGGCTTCCTCATGGGGAGGCTGATTCTTCCCCCTTGTGACCACATGTGAACCCCACCCAGACTTCTTTGGGGAAGGAAGAGGCCAGCCTCCCTAGGGACATGAAACCAATCTATGAGACAGAGAAACCCATCCTCTTCCTGCCTCAGAAGAGAGATTTTTAGAAACAATTATCCCTGGGGAGCAGGTTGTCCTAGTGGTCAGGGCAGTGGCCTAGGAATCAGCGTGGGCACTATTTCTGGCTCTGCCACTGACTTGCTGTGTACCCTTGGCAAGTCACCCGGCCCTTTCTCCCCTCACACGCTTGTCTGTCTTGTCTAGTTAAGTTTGTAAGCATTTAGGGGCAGGGCTTGTCTCTTGCCGTGTGTCTGTACAGCACCTAGCACAATGGTGCCCTGGTCTGAGTGGATCATTATAACGTGGCATGTTATATACTTAGCGGATAAAACCCAGCATTGCCTCATGCTGGGCCCACTTGCTGTCAAGGCACAGCTGACAGGGAGAGGCGACGTGCAGCTGGTATCAGCCTGCAGTCTGGTTACGGTAGGTGTGTGTGAGGGATAGTGGGAGACAAGCCGGGAATGGAATTTCTATCAGTATCACTCTGAGGCTTTCATATCACGAGAGGCTTAGCCGGGATTGTGGAAACTGCTTCCTCTTGAGTCGTGATTCCCCAGTCAGTGCTGCCACGTCCAGGGAAGTTCACCTCCACCAGCCTCATCACTGGGTGGGAACAACCATGGTAGAGAAGCATCTCCAAGAATCTATTAGAGTTCTTTGAAGGGGTCAACAAACATGTGGACAAGGGGGATCCGGTGGACATAGTGTACTTAGATTTCCAGAAAGCCTTTGACAAGGTCCCTCACCAAAGGCTCTTACGTAAATTAAGCTGTCATGGGATAAAAGGGAAGGTCCTTTCATGGATTGAGAACTGGTTAAAGGACAGGGAACAAAGGGTAGGAATTAATGGTAAATTCTCAGAATGGAGAGGGGTAACTAGTGGTGTTCCCCAAGGGTCAGTCCTAGGACCAATCCTATTCAATTTATTCAAAAATGATCTGGAGAAAGGGGTAAACAGTGAGGTGGCAAAGTTTGCAGATGATACTAAACTACTCAAGATAGTTAAGACCAAAGCAGATTGTGAAGAACTTCAAAAAGATCTCACAAAACTAAGTGATTGGGCAACAAAATGGCAAATGAAATTTAATGTGGATAAATG
Organism: Mauremys mutica; assembly: GCF_020497125.1. Classification (NCBI taxonomy): domain Eukaryota; kingdom Metazoa; phylum Chordata; order Testudines; family Geoemydidae; genus Mauremys; species Mauremys mutica. The sequence continues at coordinate 132,182,205 of NC_059075.1, forward strand.
TAAAGTAATGCACATTGGAAGAAATAACCCCAACTATACATACAGCATGATGGGGGCTAATTTAGCTACAACGAGTCAGGAAAAAGATCTTGGCGTCATCGTGGATAGTTCTCTAAAGATGTCCACGCAGTGTGCAGAGGCGGTCAAAAAAGCAAACAGGATGTTAGGAATCATTAAAAAGGGGATAGAGAATAAGACTGAGAATATATTATTGCCCTTATATAAATCCATGGTACGCCCACATCTCGAATACTGTGTACAGATGTGGTCTCCTCACCTCAAAAAAGATATTCTGGCACTAGAAAAGGTTCAGAAAAGGGCAACTAAAATGATTAGGGGTTTGGAGAGGGTCCCATACGAGGAAAGATTAAAGAGGCTAGGACTCTTCAGCTTGGAAAAGAGGAGACTAAGGGGGGATATGATAGAGGTATATAAAATCATGAGTGATGTTGAGAAAGTGGATAAGGAGAAGTTATTTACCTATTCCCATAATACAAGAACTAGGGGTCACCAAATGAAATTAATAGGCAGCAGGTTTAAAACAAATAAAAGGAAGTTCTTCTTCACGCAGCGCACAGTCAACTTGTGGAACTCCTTACCTGAGGAGGTTGTGAAGGCTAGGACTATAACAATGTTTAAAAGGGAACTGGATAAATTCATGGTGGCTAAGTCCATAAATGGCTATTAGCCAGGATGGGTAAGAATGGTGTCCCTAGTCTCTGTTCGTCAGAGGATGGAGATGGATGGCAGGAGAGAGATCACTTGATCATTGCCTGTTAGGTTCACTCCCTCTGGGGCACTTGGCATTGGCCACTGTTGGTAGACAGATACTGGGCTAGATGGACCTTTGGTCTGACCCGGTACGGCCTTTCTTATGTTCTTATGACAGGTGCACTGGCAGATGTGGTAACAGGACTGGAGTGTTCGGGCTGCAAGGGGTCAGGACCGAGGGGCACTGGCAGAGCTCTGTGGGGCCCTGGGACTGGAAAAAGAGTCAAGACTGAGCTGGATGAGTGGAGCTGAGTGAGAAATCCAGCACAAGGGCTCTTTCTTTATAAACAGGGAAATTCAGCTCCCCTGCCGCCCTGCACTCAAATACAAAAGCAGCCCTGACTCCAATGGCTCTGGCAATGCAGCCAGGCAGGGAAATCGTTTGGGAAGCTCCTAGCACGCCGTGATTAGCAAAGTGCGTCTGCGTCTCCTCCTTGGAAGCTGGTGTCCGTCTGGCAGCAGAACTCCCAGCTCCCCACCGCCTACGTGTGCGAAGCGACAGGGGTCTGGGCGACACGCAGCGCACCGCGAGGCACAGACAGTCACGCTGCGGCTGCTGAGCTGGAGTCGCGGAGCCCCCACCAAGGACACAAAGACCCGCTCCCCGGCAAAGCGTGATGGGCTGCAGCAGGGGGAACAGCCAGCACGCCGGCTGGACGTTGGATTTCCCAGGGTTTGGGTCTGTGCTAGTGGCAGGCAATGAAAGGGAGAGAGAGCAAACCCTGTGACCTGATTGGGCACCAGGGAGTGAGAGAAATAGCCCTGTCCAAATACAAACACGCAGCTGCTCCTGGTCTCAGGCCAGTTCCCAGTGGATGAGCGGCTGTCCAAGGCCTATATGTAACGAGTCTGGCAGTTCTCAACCCTGATCCTAGCAGCCAGGTGTCCACATCCCAGATCCACCCCCACGACTGGTATGAGTTGACCCTCTTGTTGACAGCCTGGCAGCAGAGAGGCCAAAGGTTCAAGGGGTCATTGAGACTGGACTCGGCTCTAAACGTAAAGAGGAGGCATAGTCCAATGGAGGTGTATTCGTAGGCAGGGAACTGTAGCGGGAACTTGCCCAGCCTCTGCCCATGATGTCCCTGCTCTGGGGATGATGAGGGGACCCCAGTCTCCAGCAGTGTCAATCTGTCACCTTTCACCAGCACTAAACATACAACAGCAAACTTCCCATTGGGGAAGAGGCCAGCACAGTACACTGCAGCTCCAGAACCACGTCAGAGACCCAGATGTTCCTGCAAAGGGGGCAGTGTTGATGTCTCCCCCGCAGGCCATGTGAGAGGTGGGCAGGGCCGGTGCAACCACTAGGCAAACTAGGCAGTTGCCTAGACGCCAAGTGGTTGGGGGCGCCCAGGGCCAGGGCCACCCGGGCGGGGGCAAGTGGGACAATTTTCCCCCCGCCCCACAGGGGCCCCCACGAGAATATAGTATTCTATAGTATTGCAATTTTTTTTATTGAAGGGTCCCCTGAAATTGCTTTGCCCCATACTCCCTGAATCCTCTAGGCGGCCCTGCCCAGGGCTATCCTTAGGCATATGCAGCTGGGTAGGACACCTGAAAATTTGGGGCACCACTGGGTGTTAGTGTCCACACTCCTGCTTTTCCTATCAGATTCGAGTCTTCCTGGGAAGGGGATCTAGTAGTTTAAAGAGAAAAAGCCTCCAGCCTGCCAGACCTATTAGCACAACACTGAAACTGTTAAAGAGCCATTCCAGGGGTAATGAAGCCATTTAACAGGCATTTGCCAACCCCCAGGTATATACTGTCAGTTTCTGAATATACTGACAAAAACAGTTGTGCATGACTGTAATATTTACTCAGAACATGTTACTGTACTGGACCTTAGTTTAAAATTTGCTTTAAAAATATTTCATTAGTGAGGTGGTGAAGATTATAAAATCACCTCTCTCAAAAATCCTTGCATAGATTTTTAGATGCACAATCATCTTTAGCCTTAAATGCTTGGATCTTCAGACATGTTTTTTTAAATAAATTCTTCAAAAGACCACCCTTATCTAAAATACACATTTTAATTACTATAGTAAAAATACTTACTTCCAAGTCTTCCTGTCCATCCATTTCTCCCTTCACTGTCCCCCCACTGAAGAGAGCTCTTAAAGGGACAACAGCCCTTTGCTTACGGATAGCTGGACAAAGAGTTTCCCTTTCTTTACTTCTGACTATCTGACTTTTAAGAGAATCCTCCAGCAAAATCAGTACCTTAGTAAGATATAAAATCATTTGCTATGCCTAAAATCTTTGAAAACATATTTTTTAAAGTTGGTGGAATTTCATAAACATGTGTATTGTTATGGAGATCACACTTTTTTCTAAAAGCAACGAACATTGTTATGAACACACTAAACCATTGTGACTGATTAATTTAAAATAATGTCTGTTTCAGTGAGTTAAATATGTAGCAATCTGGAATGATTACTTTATGAAGGCTTAAGAGGACATGTAAAATATAAAATAAGCTTAGAAATACTGATTAAGAAAATGTAAAACAGAGACGAGCTGCATCATGTATTCCATAATATTCAATGTTGTATTCAGCAAGAGAGTTTACTTACCCTTACTACAAAGTTTTTGCAACTAAATGTCTGACAAACTTCAGGGCATATCAAAAAAACGGTGACTGACATTTTCTAGTCTCAAATTTAGTCAGGGCTGGTGCCAGGATATTTTGTGCCCTAGGCGAAACTTCCACCTTGTCCCCCCTCCCCCGCATCGGTTCATTGAGGGACAAATCCCAGTGAGCCTTTATAGACCCCAGGGCCAGCCTGCCCAGGGGCCAGCCATGCCCAGGGGCTGCTCCCCAGACCAGGTTCTCCCCTCCCCACCCCCTGAATTCCCCTGGAGGGTGCACAGCCCCCCCAAAAGCCCTCCCCACCCTACCCCAGTGGCCCCCGCCCCGAGTCCACTCACTGGCTTTGCCGGGCTTGGGCTGCTGCAGCAGCTTGGCAGGGAGGAGCCACCTTCTGGAGCCACTGGAGAGCCAGAGCAACCCGCTTGTGGGGGCGGCGATCCCCAGCCATGGAGGAGCCGGCGCGGCGCAGGGGGGCAGTTTGCCTAGTGGTTGCACCGGCCCTGCTTGACTCCTGTGTTCCTGACCTGCAAACAGCCCAAAGTGAGACAGAAACAAGAGAAAAATGAAGGAAAGTGTAGGTCCCTCTACTCAGCAGGAAAGAAGAACTAAATAACTGATGACATCAAGATGGTGGAGGTGTTTAATGCCGATTTTGCTTGTCTTCACTAAAAAGATACATTGTGACCAGATACTTAACACAATGAATATTAACAACACTGGTGAAGGAACGCAAGCCAAAACAGGGAAAGAACAGGTTAAAGGATATTTAGATAAGTTAGAGGTATTCTGTTCAGCAGGGCCTGATGAAATTCGTCCTAGGGTAATTAAGGAACTAGCTGAAGCAATCTTGGAACTGTTAGTGATTATCTTTGAGAACTCATGGAGGATGGGTTAGGTCCCAGAGGACTGGAGAAGAACAAACATAGAACCTATCTTTAAAAAGAACAAAGAGGACCTGGGGAATTATAGACCAATCAGCCTACCTTGGATACCTGGAAAGATACTGGAACAAATTATTAAACACTCAATTTCTAAGCACCCAGAGGATAAGATGGTATTAAGGAATAGCCAGCATGGATCTGTCAAAAACAAATCATGCCAAACCAACCTAATTTCCTTCTTTGACAGGGTTACTGGCCTAGTGGGGGGAAACAGTAGACGTGCTATATCATAATTTTAGCACAGTCCCACGTGCTATTCTCATAAACAAATTAGGGAAATGAGATCTAGATTAAATTACTATAAAGTGAATGCACAACTGGTTGAAAGACCATAGTCAAAGTGTAGTTATCAATGGTGCACTGTCAAACTGAGAGCATGTATTAAGTGAATAGTACCTGACCCTGCAGGGGTCAGTCCTGGGTCAGGTACTATTCATTATTTTCATTAATGATTTGGATAATGGAGAGGAGATTATGCTTATAAAATTTGCAGCTGACACCAAGCTGGGAGGGACTGCGAGCACTTGGGAGGAGAGGATTAGAAATCAAAATGACCTTCATAAATTAGAGACTTGATCTGAAATTCAAAAACAAGAAGTGCAAAGTACTTCACATAGGTGGGAAAAATCAAAGGCACAACTACACAATGAGGAATAACTGGCTGGGGGTAATGCTGCTGAAAAGGATCTGGGGATTTCAGTGGATCACACATGGAATACGAGTCAACAGTGTGACGTACTTGTGAAAGAGGCTAATATTTTGAGGGGTATTAACGGAAGTGTTGTGTGTAAGACATGGACAGTAATTGTCCCATTCGGCACTGGTGAGGCCTCAGCTGGCGTCCTCTGTCCAGTTCTGGGTGCTGCACTTTGGGAATGATGTGGACAAATTGGAGAGTCCTGAGAAGAGCAACAAAAAGGTTAAAAGGTTTGGAAAACCTGATCTGTGAGGAAAAGTTTAAAAACTGGGTATGTTTAGTTCTGAGAAAAGAAAACTGAGGGGGAACCTGATAACAGTCTTCAGATATGTTAAGGGCTGTTGTAAAGAGGATGGGGATCAGTCATTTTCCATGTCCACTGGAGGTAGGATAAGAAGTAATGGGCTTCATTTGCAGCAAGGGAGACTGAGGTTAGATTTTAGGAAAAATCTCCTATCGGGGTAGCTAAGGTCTGGACCAGGCTTCCCAGGGAGCTGTGGAACCCCCGTCATTTGAAGGTTTTTAAGAACCAGTTTGAACAAACCCCTGTCAGGTTTACTTGGTCCTGCTTCAGTTCAGGGGCTTGGACTACATAAGCTCTCGAGGTCCCTTCCAGGCCTGCGTTTCTATGATTATCAGCCCTGAGCTTTGCTGACGTTTCGTTCTGGCCAGAGATCTGCAACGGCCTGAACGGAACCCCTGGGCCCAGCCAGCCGTGCAACATGAAGGCATGGATCAAACGCTGCAGCTCTGACCGCTTCCCCCACCCATCGCAGAATGATGCTTCCTTGAAAACCAAAGCAGCAGCAGCAGCTTTCCTGGTGCAACAGGTGGGAGACCCCTGCAATGATGAGGATAAATACACAGCGGGGAGCATGAGCAGCTGGTGCTGGGAAGGGCTCCCCAGACGACCCTGCTCCCGCCTGAGGGGAGCCCCAAGAAGAGAGCCCTCCCTCAGGGCGGCTGGCGCTTGTGCATCCGACTGCCTTGCCTCTGGTATAATGCCAGCCGAATGGGCGGGTGGTTGACACGCTTGGCCCCCTCTCCGTGGTTCTGCTGCCTGCAATGGCAGCGCGCCCGGCTTTCATATTTGGGTTTGAATCTCCTGACCTGGGCTCCATCCAGTAGCTGCTAGACACCGCTCTCCAGAGCACAAGCGACTGTTATGACAGCGCCTCGTAGCTAGGAAACCGTGCTGGGGAATAGTCTTGTTTTGGCAACGGAGAGCGGGAGCCAATTGCAGCGAGGTCATCTACATATCAACCAGGGTCCCGCGGCGCCAGGACTCTCCGTTCGGGGATGGAGCTATCTGTGCAGCCAGCCTGGCCCGAGACCGCCTGTGCTAGCTTCAGCTTTCAGGGCCTAGCTCACGATTTGCAGCCTGAATCCCCAGCATGACAGCCACACCTCCGCCTGCAGGGAGTCACAGCAGCCCAGGGGGGGAGTTCTTGGCTGTCAGAAGCTGTTTCCACAGATCATTCATCACTGGGCCTGGGCGGGCTAAAGGATGATTCCAGCGTGAGTGCTGACATGCCTGGTAATGACTTTCCACACCGCATTGAAGTTCCTCTTTAACCCTGCCAAGCCCCTGTCCCAGCAAGTGGAGGTCACAGCCATGCCATTGGGGCACCGTGGCTGCTTCCCAGTGAACTCTGGGATTCCCATTTCCAAAGCGCTGGACAATTAGGCACGAGTTCTCCTGCATACCAGCCAAGGCCACATCCAGTGGGCCAGAAGGGGAGAATGTGGGCCAGGCAGGTGCTTGAAATATCACATAGCAGCAGCAGCTGTCCAGGGGCAGCTGAGCCGGCGCTCAATGTGCTCATCTGCAACATTGATTAGCTGGCGTCAGCTTTTCCGGGAGTGATGCACTGAACTGCCTCTTCTCTAGTGCATCGCACTTAGCCATGGGAGAGGACTGAGGCCATGCAGGCAAATTCTGTGCCATCTCTGCAACCTAGAATCACCAGCGTACCCTGGATTCCACCAGGGAAGCAGATTCAGTTCCAATGCGGACAAGGAGATCTCGATCCGTGGCTGAGAAAACAGGCAATGGATGTGAATCACATCTCTGGACAAGATGAGCCAATATACCCTGGGCACCAATACAGGGGGAGGCCAGGACTCAACAGACATGGGCTTTGAATGACCTTCCATGCGGTTCATCCCATTTTTGAGGGTTGGGGTTTTTTTTAAAATCCTTTTGTTAAAAATAAAAAGAAGGGACATTCAAAAGGAAAAGCTGCTCAAATGGAAAAATCAAAACGTCTCCTTTAGAAACCGTCAAGGTGTTTCAACAGGCCGGAGTTTGTTTTGGACGGAAACGCTCTGATGTAAAGTCCATTGACCTAAACATGAATTTTTCAGTGGAAAAAAAGGGGTGTCCAAAAAACATCACTCTTCTCTCGTCCTGAGCCCCAGTGCGAGGCAGCCCCCTTTGCAGAAGCGGATCACGAATGAAACATGCTCTCTTCTGCCCTCGATTCTCCAGGGGCTCTCCCAAGTTGCCCAGGCTGGATGTGTCTGCTAAGGACCATGAAAAGATGAAAGAGAATTCATGTCTGATCTCCTGACCCCTTGCCTTCCCCTACAGCAGAGAGGCATTTTCCCATGGTACCAGGGGTCAGCATTCTCTCCAGCGCACATGGACAGAAGAATGCAAGGAATGTACCTGTGGAATGGGCAATTCCTTTGCTCAGGACCTGCAGAGACACATGGAGCTGTGAAAGCAAGTTCCCTTTTAACTCTCCAAAGAGCTGTGAATGGCTTGAAATATAATAAGCCAGTTTTCTGGGTGCCGCCGTGAAAAATCTTGCATCCTTTAAGGGATCTGTTCTGGCTGAACTCCCAGGACCCGATCCTCACTAGGTGTAAGCCGGCAGCGCTCCATCTCCTCTGCTGCTGCAAATAAACTTAGCTCCGTGGCTCCTGAGCTACACCGATTTACACCTGCTGAGGGTCTGACCCAGCACGTGTGCCCCCCTGCTGACCTTCCCTCCCACTCCATTCCCATCTAGGCAATTGCTCCCTGCCCAGCATGCTTCCTGCACTGGGTGCAAACAGGGAAGCCAGACCGCTCCCAGCAGGAAGCATTTTGCCCGGTTGCAAGTGTTTGCCTGGACTGGGCCCTTCAGTCTCGATCCTGCAGCTGGATCCATGCGAGCAGACCCTTGAGATCCCCATTAACTTCACTGGGACTCTGAGCAGGCACAAGAGTCCCCATGCAGCTCTGATTGCTGGAGCAAGGCTTGCATGCCCTGACCTCAGGGAAGGGAATCTCTCTGTCCTTGCATGGTGGCCCCGATCCAGCTAAGCACATCACGTCAACAAGACTGCTTGCATGCTTACAGTTAAGCACATTCTTCGGCCCTGGATCAGGGCCAGAGCCCTCAGCGCCTTGCAGGGTCCAGCCCTAAATGATTTGCCCAAGGTCACACCGCAAGGCTGGGGCAGAGCCAGCGATAGGCCCCACAGCTAGTGACAAATGACCCGCCCACATTCTGTGCCCGTTAGGGGCTGGAGAGAAAGGGGCAGGGGTTGCATTCCCAGCTCCCCTCAACTGCAGCACATTTCCCTCTGTCTCACTGGTTGCCCAGCTGTTCCCGAGACAACCCATCTGGGCCAGATTGAGGCCTCTGAAAGGCGCAGATGCCGTGAAGGGGAGAGCTCGAGGAAACATGATAGCTGTTAAAGGGGGGAGCTGAAAGCCAGGACTCCTGGGTCCTATTTCTAGCTCGGCCACTGACTCGCTGTGTAGCTCTGGGCAAGCCACTTCTTCGCTGTGTGCCTCAGTTTCCCCATCTCTAAAGTGGGGGGTAATACTACCGATCTACTTTGCATGGGGCTCCTGAGGCTCAATTACTGTTTGGGAAGTGCTGTGAGATGCTCAAATCAAAGGTGACAGAAGGAGGCAAAATGGCACTGTTCCCTGGAGCAGGGCTTGGTATCGTTTCGAAGGAGTCCCTGTGACTTAGGAGGCCTCTCTCCCCTCAGCATCCTTGTTCCTCGTTCACCTTCCATCCCGGGGCCCTGTTAGGGGCAACCACGCTCAGAAAGCTGACTGACAAGCAGCCCTGCTGAGACATTGTGAGAGCGCCAGCTCCGATGGTCACAGCATGCTGCCCCAAGCGGCTGGACCCTAAACAGATCCTCGAAGCCTAGGGGTGCATTTTGGTTGCAGAGTCGTCGCCCGCTAGCCTGAAACCACTCAGATCCTACACCCTTCCGCCAACCAGAGGGGTCATTTCCATTCAGAGGACAGGCTACATGTGGTTTTAGACAGCAGAGAGTCCTTGGCAAGCAGTGACGCTTTTCACGCTTACAAGAGCGCCTGCCACGATTTGCAAAAGTGATTTCAGCTTGAGATGCTGTAAAGGGGCCTGATCTTTAGTGCAACAAGGTGACTGGCTCCTTTAAGGGCTAGAGCCCTGGCTCCTAGAGAGGCACACCTGAGCAGGGTGAGCTGATTCTCCTATAAAAAGCATCAGGAAGCTGCAGAAAGAGGGGGGAATGGCCGCGCTGCGCCGCTCCAGCAGAGAAACCTGGGACTTGAAGGGGGAGAATACAGGCAGGAAAGCCCTGGGAGTGACCCAGTAAGAGGGTAAACAGATGGATGTGAGCACTTTATTTTGAACTGATCTGTTAATAATACCAGACCCTGAGGAGTGGGTGATATTGGATGCGAAGTCTGTGTGTGGAGGTTATTTAAGAAGCCTTTTAAGGGGGAAACTGAGGCAAGGACTGCTTGCAGGGTCACCACTGGTCATGTGTGGGGAAGGTGGCTGGCCCTATGACAGTTAGAAAGTGATGAGCACCTGCTGTCTGGAAATCAGGCCTCTTTAAGGTGTGAGGGACCCAAAGATGTAATCCCCCAGAATCCCTATGGAAAATGTTGGCTGATGACTTTACTTCACCTTGCTGTGATTTTTCCCTGATCCTGGACATGGGGCAGCTGTTTACAGCCACCTCCACACTGGCTGTAGACAGCTGCCCCATGTTAGGATTAGGAACCAGCTACAGTCAAAATGCCCAGTGTCCTTTGCCTCTCTCAGATTCACAGAGCTGGCAAACCCCTGTGTAATCATTCCCTGGAGATCCGTTCCCATTTTAATACCCTCCGTTACTTAACATTGAACATCTGCCAGCCTTTCCCATCCCCACAATGGACAGAAAAGTGTGGCATGGTTCTTTGCACCTCGCAAAGCACTTGATAACGGAGCTGGTTGGGAAATTCTGACTGAACATTTCTTTCCATCAGTAAATGCTGATTCATCGAAACCGTTCGTGGGAAATGATCTGTTCTGATCAATTGCCTGACTCAAATAAGTTTTCTGTGGGGAAAAAAAAGAAGTTTTGAAATTGTTGAAATGACCCATGTGACTTTTTTTTTTTTTAAATGAGCAGCTTTGTTTTGGGGTTTGAAACAACTGTTTGGTTTGAAATTTGAGTTGATTTAAACTAAAACGTTGTCAAAGGTTGGAACCCAAACAAAACGGTTCAAAATGATGAAAAAAACAAGGCTTTGCTTGACCAGATCCCATTTTCTTTCTTCGGCTGATCGCTTTGTGAAATTGTCCCCATTCAGCTCTGGAAACATTTTCGATATCTCTAAAGTTCTTGTGGGATGGAAAACCTGTTTTTGCCCAGCTCTGCTTGACAAGCACTCATCCATCCTCTTGACACCCTGTGAGGCAGGTAAACATTCATGCCCGATTTTTACATATGGGCAGACAGAAGAACAGAGCGGGTTAGTGACTTGTCAGAGTCACATGGCAGATCTGCAGGCAGATTGCTCTAACCATTAGGTAACACTACCTTCAGAGGTGAAACAGAACAGGGGAGTCTCGAATCACTATCCCTTGCTCTAACCACTGGATCACACTCTCCTGCCAGAGCGGAGTCTCAAACCCAGGAGTCCGGAATCCCAGCCTTCTGCTCTAACACCCCTCTCCCATGTAACGTGTTTTCATTTGCTTTGGGAGCACAACAAGAACCAAAGCCACCTGAGGAGTCCAGCCCCAAGACGTGGCCTGTGAGGCTGCAGCAGTGGACTGTGCAGATGCTTTCCCTTTAGTGAGTTCCCCACTGCTCCCACCCTCAGCCCTCCCTGAACAGATAAACAAGGCGACTAATCTGATGCAAGGACAGCACCTTAAATGGCCATCCTGACTGACTCCTGGAATTCCACTTGGGGCAGTGGCTTCTGGAAGGATCAAAGCCAGGCAGCTCATCAGACGGTCACCTGCCAGCCAGAGACAAGTGCTCTTGTGTTCCTCTAGGGATGCCGTGTGACTTGTGGAGATTTTTAAATAGAAGGGCTGATCTCACAGTGAGTAAAATGTTTCCCTGATCTCACGCTCATCTGCTAAGGTCAAGGTTCAGAGAGAGGAAGCAGCCACCACAGACAGCACCCCCCACCAATCCCAGACGCTCCGGGGTCCCCGCACATGACATCATTTCCCACCAATCGCAGAAGATGGACGTCTTATGGTCTGGGAGCCGGGAGGCCCACTTCCCTTTTGTTTCAATGCAAGATCAACTGTGCACAGTGCAAACTGACCCAGCCTGGATCCGAGAGGGGAGAAGACTCTATGCATCTGATGAGCACCGGCACATTCAGTGCATGGCTGGACACCTGCGGCATTGGCATTGGGCTCTGCACTTCTCAGGAGGGAGGGCTTCTCCCCAGTGGTTTGAAGCCCCCCTTCCAGTTGCCAGCCCCCTATCCACCACCTAATTCAAACTGGTCAAACCCTTGTCCTGCCCTCAGCACCCTGATCCCCGTCTTCCCCGGTCGCTCCAATTCTCCAGCAATATCCTATCAAAGCACCCTGCCCCCGGCCAGCCCTGTGCCAAATCCTCCCCCACCTGCAGGAAGGTCCCCGCCTGTCTTACTGTGCATCAGGTCCCACAACCCCCCGCAGGCCAGTGCTGGGGTCTCCAGTCAGACTCATGCAGTGAGTGAAATCCAGGGCAAACGGCAGTGACCTCCCCTCCGAGTCGTTAGCCATCCAAACAAATGTGCCCCCGGGAACGACGGTGGCACAGAACAGACTGTGTCAAGGGCGCCCTGTCCCCAGTGCCTCAGGTTTCACAGGACAAAGATGTGTTCCGCACCAGACTCTCCCTTCTCAGTCCCCGGGGAGGCGTTTCCTTTTACAGGCTGTGGAGAGCAACAGACGTCAGAGCAGCAGCGAGTCCTCTTGGCTGTACTGGAGTCTGACTCCATTTAAGGCCTTAGCTACGCTGGGAATTAGCCCCAAGTCCAGCCTCTGGTGTAGCTGTGCCCATGTGAACCCCGCAGCGCAGGCGAGCAATGATGCTATTTGCACCAGTGGAGCTTGAGACCAGGGGGAGCTTCATGGGGACAGATCACACCTTTCCTGCTCTATACTAGAGGGAATGCAGGGTTGCAGCTGCTTCAGTAACTAGCTAATTTCCAGTGTAGTTAAGGCCTATTGCTAAGCCTCTGCCCTTCCTTAGCACTTCCCATCCAAGGATCTCAAGGCACTTCCACGATATCAGTCCCGTGTGAGGGGGGGTATCATTATCCCTTTTCTTTAGAAACAGGGAAACTGAGGCACAGAGCAGTGAAAGGACGTGCCCAAGGTCATACAGAGAGTCAGTGGCAGAGTTAGGAAGCACACCTGACTCCTGATCTCTAAACCGTGCTGTGCACAATCAGCGTTTCTCCTTCTCCTGTCTTGGCATCCCCTGATTTATGTCCTTTGTCCCTAATATCCAAGAACTTGAGACACCCCGCCCCCGCTTGGCATAAAAGTGGGACTCTCTGGGTCATGCCGTGGGGAAATGCAAACAATGATGTGAAAGGGACAGGCCAGGAGCGAGATGCAGACCTAGAGCCAGGGTAAGGGGGCCCAGGACTTTTAAGGCCTGGGTGCAGAAATCCTCTTGCCTGCCCTGAGGTTCGTAGTAGAGCGTAGACATTGGATTCCCTGGATGGGGCAAACGAGCCATGCTTGAATAGAGAAGCAATGGCACTGGTTTGCTGAGGAATCCAGGCATTTTGTGAGCAAAGGACACTGGGCACCACTATCGATATATCACTGCGAACTGCATGAGAGGATGGGAGAAATCATTCCCTTGTGAGCTCAGGGATAATCACTAGGACCAGGGGTAGGTTTCTATGCAGCTCCTTTGGCTTGTGGTCTGGCAAGAAAGAGACGTCAAAGGAGCCTCTCAGTTAAGGTCAGCCCATTTGTCCGTCCCGCTCCCCCAGCGGGGCCCAGTACCTGTTAGCGCTGAGTGAATGTGGTGCTGGTGGTGTGGACATGTGTAAAAGCTCCTAAGAGCCGTGCTCTGTGTTTGGGTTGCGGTGTCATCAGTCGGTGTGGAGCCTGTAAATAAAGGCAATTAATGAAGAGAAGCCTGGGGCAAATTGCCCCAGAGAAGCACATCCTAGGTGTGAGGGTCCATTACACAGCGCAGGGGCTTTTGAGCTGTTCACTCCTAAGACTTCGTTCAGATCCCGGCTTTCTGGCCCCAATGAAAGTGATGTGGGGCTCACATTAATCCCAGCGGCTGCCACGCAACCACCACGTGCCTTGGGCCGAGTCCACTTCTCCAGTGAGGAGCCCCCATCTCTGGCATCGAAGAGGCCCAGAACGGGACGAGCAGGAGGTGCTGCAGGTTGGGACTAGATGGAGCTGGATGGAGGGCACCTGCCTGCCCAAACGAACGTTCTTCACCCAGCGCTTTGCTTGCTTCTGAAACGACACGGCACTGGCTTAAAATGACTAGCCAGAGACAGAAGCAGGAAAACCTCTTACCTTCTGAGCTGGTTTTCGCTGTGGCCTTAAACCACCTGCTTCTGGCACACCCACCCCCGGGCCCCCAGGCCTGCTCCTGGAACCCGTCGGCATGGGGAGGCTGCCGTTCCAGTCCTGATCCCGGCACTGTCGCCATCCTCACCAGCCGGGCTTTCCTGCATGGATGGAGCCTAGCAATGCTGGGGCCCACGAAGGGCATCCCTCTGAGCGAGCTCAGCCTGGCAATGCTGCTGCCCACTGGCTGGCTCTGTCTGAGTGACACAAGTGCCTGGAAGTCCTGCTGCTCCGCTAGCTGCATGGGCTGTGCCCTGGGGCCTTCGTTATCTGCTCCCAGGACAAACAGGCATCTGATGAATGGGTGGGGAGGGGAGAGACCTACAGTGACCTGTCCAGAACGTGGCAACCCCTATAGACCAAAGGGGGTAAGACATTGCTGCTGAACTGGATTGGAATCAGGGGGTTGTTTTATGGCATCCATGCCAGCACTTCTGTCACAACCTCTGCCGCCACTGATGTACAGGATGGACGTGTGATGTTCCCCTGGTGTTATCTGGACCGGTGATCTGCTAGGTCACTCCAGTCCTCGGCTCTGGGAGCCAGCCTTACCCTGCTCCGCTGTGAGAACCCCCACTCCTGGGCTGTTCACACACAGCCTCTGGCATGTCAGCTGCTCCCAGCTACATGAGTGAGCACTTTTGGCCAGCCGCGGCTTGGATTGTGCAACCGAATGACACTAACCAATATCTCTGGTCCCAGACGCCCACTGGATGCTGCAAGTTCATATGAGTTCATCAATTTAACAAAGACATTGATATGTGCCAGGCTTATTATCCCAGGAGAGTCTCTGACACACTTCAAACCAAACACACTGCTTCAGGTAGAATAAACAAAGAAATTTATTAACTACAAAAGATAGATTTTAAGTGATTATAAATCAAAGCACAAGAAGTCAGATTTGGTCAAATGAAATAAAAGCAAAACACATTCTAACCTGATCTTAATACTTTCAGTGCCCTTACAAAATTAGATGCTTCTCACCACAGGCTGGCTGGTTGCCCTTCAGCCAGGCTCTCCCCTTTGATCAGTGCTTCAGTCGCTTGGTGGTGGTGTCTGTAGATGGAGGTGGAAGAGAGAGGAAGAGCATGGCAAACATCTCTCCTTTTTGTCATGTTTTTTCTTCCGTCTTGGCTTTTCCCCCTGCTTTAGGTTCAGGTGAGCATTACCTCGTCGTAGTCCCTGAATGACCAAGGGAATGGGGGTGACTCACTCAAGAGTCCAACAGATCCTTTGTTGCTGCCTAGGCCAGTGTCTTTTGTTCCTATGAGGCTGGGCTGGGTTTGTCCCATACATGCCCCAATGAGGTGTGAACTGCCCCTCCTTTCCTGGAAGTTTTGCCTCAGCTTGTTTTAAGCCATGAGGACACATTTTCAGCCTCATAACTATATACATGAAATTACAACCTATAATATTATTATAACATCACTATAACAACAATGCTCAGTGCATCATGAGCCTTCCGAAGACACCTGACATGACAAACTTTGCATTGGATACCACACAATCATATTATAAGGATGAACATGGGAGTGCAGGGTGTTCCCCCGAGATACAGCGTGTCCAGTGGTTTGGACACTAGCCTAGGACATAGGATGTATAGGTTCAACTCTGTGGCCTCAGTCTCTCTGTTCCTCATCTATAAAATAGGGATAATGGCACTTCCCCTCCTCACAGAGGTATTGTGAAATACATTCGCAGTTGCAAGGTGCTTGGATCCTGCGCTAAGAGGGGCTGGGAAGTGCCTCCGATGGGTGGAGCCCTCCATTTTGAGTAGGGGAAGGGGAATTCTTTACCCACATTAGGGATTTTCCCAGAGTCCCCTCTGGGCTAGTGCAGCCAGCGCTCAGGCGGCTGTGTGCTCTGCAACTGCTTTGAGAAGGGGTAGGTGATGCCCTAGTGCCCACAGTGATGATCCATGTTAGAGCTGAGCATGTTGCAAAGCCTATGCAATTGTAGGCGAATTTCCACATGTGTGCACCCTCCCTCCCCCCCCCCCCCAAAAAAAAGTCTAGTGTCGCTACAGCCTAAGAACTTGACCTTGTTTAAGGCCGGTTGTTTAGTCTGGTTTGGGAGACAGTGTTGTAACATCACCCTTTGGTCCTGCTCGCATAACTGGGGCCAACACTGCTTCATAACAAGGATGACAAAAAAATGCGTTAACGCGGGTTTAGCACAGCAAGGCTCAGTATCCACCACTGAGGCCAGATTTTACACAGGCCTTAGCTCCCATTTAGGCCCCTAGATTTTCAGAAGTGCTTTGTTCTGAGCATTGGGACCCTTTGGGGGCAGGTTTTCCAATCTGTCCATTCCTTTTGGTACCTAAGTGGAAGCTGAGCTCCTCTTCCAGATGGTTTGCAAACCTGGGTATAACACGGTGAAAACCCAGTCTAGAAAATGAGGCCAGATTCTTAGCTGGTATCAGTGGGTGTCAGTGGAGGTAGGCCAAGTTTCCACCAGCTGGCCGGCTGGCTTGTGATTTTTAAAGATGGTTCTAATACAGTTTGTGATTCCCGAATTTCATTTAAAACGAGGGTAGACTGAGCCAAACGCCCACTCCACATGTGAGTACTGGGATCTGTATCTTGTGTAACATTGAGGGAATGATGCAGAAATATTTCTGACAATATTTGCTGGGATTTTTGAAGATCTCTCGCTGTGCCTGTGCTTGCGCTCTTCTTGGCTCCTCCGAGCAGCCCAGGACACACAGTCAGGGAAAGCCAATTTTTGTAGCTACTGGCAGTAATATCCCTGCTGGCAGAGCTCCTGTCCTCAGCCAAGGAGGGGGGCAGAAACCATGCCCATGTGACTTGCCTGACCAATTGCTGCTGAGCAATGCAGCTTGACTTTAGAATATACATGATCAAGTGGCAGAGTTATAAAGAAAATGGGACGCGACTGCTCCTGGGATAGATCCGAAGAAAGGGCACTTTTGAGGAAATGCCGATCTGATCTTGGATCCAGGGGCGCTGGAGCAATGTGTGTGGGGAGGGGAAAAGGCTGAGAGCCATTGAAACAAACTGTAAACCCCATATACCATGGAAACCACTTCAAGCCAAGGGGTGCTGCCGCACCCCAGTTCCAGCACCTATGCTTGGGTCTCCCTCAAGCAGAGAAAGTGGTTGCATTAGAGGAACCAGACGGTGGCTGGGATTTATTTTTCCAGGTCTGGTTGTAAGGGAAGTGCTATATATACACCCCACACACACACACACCCAGTCCCTGCTCTGTCACAGGGTTCCATGCACACATCACACAGATATGCTCACCCCCCCCCCATTGCTCTGCAGGAGGGTTAGCTTTGTAAACATCAGTCACTTAGTAACACTCTTCATCATTTGCCTCTGGGCTATTATTCATCTCAAGCTAGCCCTAAAACCCGTTAAAATCCCAGCCTGCCCCTTCTCTGCAAGGCACCCCCAGACCAGAGGAAATTCCACAGCTCTGATGTGATGTGAAACATGATCCCCCCGCAAGCCCCAGCAGCCTCCCCCCTACCCACCCCCACTACCCAGTCTCTCTCTCTCTCCCTGTGCCATTTCCCAAACCAGGTCTCCCTGCAGCAGCCCCCCGCCCCCTTCCACCAGCCTTTTCTGTTTTAGACATTGTAACCCGAGAGGGTGGAAACGCAGCTTCTTTCATCTTCCATTTCCCACATCCTGAGAGTCTGCAGAGAAAGAGCCCACCCAGATAAAGGAATTTCAGGCATGTGGCTCCCTCCCCCTCCCATCTCCTCCTCTCCAGCCCCCCATGCTGCTCCATTCATAAAGCAGATTAGCAATGGTTTTTTGCCTTCAAGGGCGACTGCTCCCTCCCCACATGCTGCACCTACTCCCCAAAAAGCCCGTGGTAGAAAAGTCAACCCAAAAAGCTCCCTGGTCCATGTTGGGGGCTTTTCTCCCACATAGCAGGGATCTCCCACAAGACAGCATGCCCCAGATGTGCTCCCCTTCTTCCGCAAGCAGGGAGCCTCCAGGTTCTCATGGGAGAGGAGCTGTTGTACCCCGAGGCTACTCTCGCATGAGGCTGGAAGGTCTGTTCCGGGACCCCCGTTCCTAGGCCATTGGGTAGCACTGGAGCAAGGTCTCAAAGGACATTAAGGGCAGGAGCCTGAGAAGTACCTACTCCTGGGGAAGCTGGGGGAGGGGAAGTGATTCAGGCCATGAGGCCACCACCCTTTTCCCAAGCATCCGTTTTGATTTTGGAGGTCTCCCGTTCTCTCAGGAGCCAACGGAGAGGCCTAGGCGTGTCCCAGTCAGTAGGAGCTGTGGGCGCTGAACCCCTCCACCAATGAGGCCTTAGGTTTCTGCATTGGGCACCCCTAATTGTGATGACTTCTTTGTATGGTGGTAACACCCCGGGATCCCGGTCCCAGCCCAGGCCCCCACTGTGCTAGGTGCTGTGCAAACCCCGAACAAAGAGACAAGTCACATCCCCAAAGAACTTGCAATCTAAGTAATTAGAGACGGGTCTGAAAAGGTGCCTGCATACAATTCACCTGCATGCCACCCATGAGGTTGGGGAGATATCACTAGCCACGTTGTACAGAGGGGCAGACCAAAGGTGGAGCAGGGCAATGACTTGGTCAAGGTCACAGTGAGTCCAAGCGGGTGACCAAGGCAGCCACAACAGCACATTGTAGCAGGTATCACTGGTCTGTGTCCTTGCAGGTGCAAAGTGGGTTGGCCATTGCCTGAAAGGCTGTATGGGGTTCAGTGATTAACTCAGGCCTGGGTCCTCAAGGGTATTTAGGCCCTTAATTGCCATGGGTCCCATGGATCTGGGCCTCATTGCTTCTGGGGTTCACGAGTGCTGGGGATGTGCAGCTTTGAAGTTGTCACACACACCCTGTGGCATGTGTGTTGGTGGGGGGGGGTGTCTGTGCCTTTATTTGCTGGTCCACTAAAAAGGTGTCACATGTTCCTGAGAACCAGCAATAACCTACAATCAGACGTGTGTGCGTTCACTCAAATTACTCAAAATGATCCCATGTATGTACGCCCAACACACCTATACAGTCAGCGAGTGGTAACCAGTTTTACGGGTGGATAAACTGAAGCACAGAGACAAACAATGATTTTGCCCAGGGTTGTCCAGTGAATCAGTGGCAGTTCTAGGAGCAGGACACAGACCTTGTGGCTTTGCAGGCCACTGCTCTAGTCACTAGCCCAGGCTTCCTCCTTTCCTGGTGATGCTAAAGTTAATTTTGTGACTCCCATCCACTCTGGAATGGCAGGGGATTGGGAATGCAGGCACATCTAAACGCCTGCATCGGCTGACAATCTTTGTTTCAGTCTTGAACTTAGGGTAAGTCTACACTGCAAAAGTAAGTCGACCTAAGTTATGTCAACATACAGCCACCGCAGTAAGTAAATCGCTTTTGCAAGGCCATACTACGCTCCGTGTGTTGGTGGTGTGCATCCCCACTGGCAGCCCTTGTGTCGATGCAGAGAGCTGTGCATTGTGGGTAGTTATCCCACTGGGCAACTCGCTAGCCTCTAGCACAGGGTGTTTTGGAAAGGGTTTGCATTGCCTCTTGGGGGCAAACAAGTTGAGCAGGAGTGACTGGGAACATGGTTTCAATGTTCCATGATGCAGTTTTCTCCATCCCATAATTTTATGTGTATCCCATAATATTTCGTGCCTCTTGTCAAAAGCCCCGCAAACCCTCACATCTGCCATCTCTGGATCCTGCACAGCTCTGCGCTATTGTATGAGCATTGCGAGCACAGGGCGCCTGATCCTGCAGTATTTGCAGAACCGCCAGGGGAGCCAAGGTGAACATGATAATTCCCTGGAGGCTAGCTTGCTGTGGGACGTAGAAAGAAACAATTCAGAGTTGTTGTGGGCATCCACGGAGCAGCTGCAGACGGTGGAGTGCCAGTTCTGAGCCCAAGAAACAAGCACTGACTGGTGGGATCACATCATTATGCAGGTTTGGGATGATGAGCAGTGACTGCAGAACTTTCAGATGTGCAAGGCCACTTCCCTGGAATTGTGTACAGAGCTCGCCTCAGCCCTGCAGCGCAGCGACACCAAAATGAGAGCTGTATTGACAGTGGAGAAGCGAGTGGTGATCGCTGTGTGGAAGCTTGCAACACCATATTGCTACCGATCAGTCAGGAATCAATTTGGAGCTGGGAAATCCACCATAAGGGTTGCTGTGATGCAAGTGTGCACAGCTATTAATCATATCCTGCTACAAAGGATTGTGACTCTGGGCAATGTGCAGGACACGATGGATGGTTCTGCAGCAATGGGGTTCCCAAACTGTAGTGGGGCAATACATGGCAGGCATATCCCTATTTTGGCACCAGATCACCTTGCCAAGGTATACATCAACAGAAAGGGATATCTTTCTATAGTATTGCAAGCTCTGGTGGATCACTGGGGATGTTTTACCGACATCAGTGCAGGATGGTCAGGGAAGATGCATCTTGAAGAACACAGGCCTGTACAGAAAGCTGCAAGCAGGGACTTTTTTTCCAGACCAGAGGATTACTATTAGGAATGTTGAAATGCCAATAATGATCCTGGGAGACCCAGCCTACCCCTTACTCCCGTGGCTCATGAACCTGTACACTGGCCACTTCAACAGCAGCAAGAAGCACTTCAGCTACAGGCTCAGTAGGTGCAGAATGACAATTGAATGTGCCTTTGGCCATTTGAAAGGCCGCTGGTGCTGTCTACTCATGAGATTAGAACCTCAGTGAAAAAAATATCCGAATGGTTATAGCTGCCTGCTGTGTGCTTCATAATATCTGTGAAGCAAAGGGGGGAAGTTTCTGCTGGAGTAGAGGGTGGAGGTGGAACTAATTTTGAGCAGCCAGATATCAGGGCTATAAGAAGAGCTCAATGAGGAACTATATGGCTCAGGGAAGCTTTGAAAGACCATTTTAATAATAAGCCACAGCAATGTGCGTTAGAATATCAGGGCTGGAAGGGACCTCAGGAAGTCATAGATAGTCCAACCCACTGCTCAAAGCAGGACCAATCCCCAACTGAACCATCCCAGCCAGGGCTTTGTCAAGCCGGGCCTTAAAAACCTATAAGGATAGAGATTCCACCACCTCCCTAGGTAACCCATTCCAGTGCTTCACCACCCTCCTAGTGAGAGAGTTTTTCCTAATATCCAACCTAAACCTCCCCCACTGCAACTTGAGACCATTACTCCTTGTTCTGTCATCTGCTACCACTGAGAACAGTCTAGATCCATCCTCTTTGGAACCCCCTTTCAAGTAGTTGAAAGCAGCTATCAAATCCCCCCTCATTCTTCTCTTCTGCAAAATAAACAATCCCAGTTCCTCAGCCTCGCCTCATAAGTCATGTGTTCCAGCCCCCTAATCATTTTTGTTGCCCTCCGCTGGACTCTTTCCAATTTATCCACATCCTTCTTGTAGTGTGGGGCCCAAAACTGGACACAGTACTCCAGATGAGGCCTCACCAATGTTGACTAGAGGGGGGAATGATCACGTCCCTCGATCTGCTGGCAATGCTCCTACTTATACAGCCCAAAATGCCGTTAGCCTTCTTGGCAACAAGGGCACACTGTTGACTCATATCCAGCTTCTCATCCACTGTAACCTCTAGGTCCTTTTCAGCGGAACTGCTGCCTAGCCATTCGGTCCCTAGTCTGTAACAGTGAATGGGATTCTTCCGTCCTAAGTGCAGGACTCTGCACTTGTCCCTGTTTAACTTCATCAGATTTCTTTTGGCCCAATCCTCTAATTTGTCTAGGTCCCTCTGTATCCTATCCCTACCCTCCAGTGTATCTACCATTCCTCCCAGTTTAGTGTCATATGCAAACTTGCTGAGGGTGCAGTCCACACCATCCTCCAGATCGTTAATGAAGATATTGAACAAAACCAGCCCCAGGACCGATCCTTGGGGCACTCCACTTGATACCGGCTGCCAACTAGACATGGAGCCATTGATCACTACCCGTTGAGCCCGTTGATCTAGCCAGCTTCACCTTATAGTCCATTCATCCAGCCCATACTTCTTTAACTTGCCGGCAAGAATACTGTGGGAGATCGTATCAAAAGCTTTGCTAAAGTCAAGGAATAACACATCCACTGCTTTCCCCTCATCCACAGAGCCAGTTATCTCATCATAGAAGGCAATTAGGTTAGTCAGGCATGACTTGCCCTTGGTGAATCCATGCTGACTATTCCTGATCACTTTCCTCTCCTCTAAGTGCTTCAGAATTGATTTCTTGAGGACCTGCTCCATGATTTTTCCAGGAACTGAGGTGAGGCTGACTGGCCTGTAGTTTCCCAGATCCTCCTTCTTCCCTTTTTTAAAGATGGGCACTATGTTAGCCTTTTTCCAGTCATCCGGGACCTCCCCCGATCGCCATGAATTTTCAAAGATAATGGCCAATGGCTCTGCAATCACATCTGCCAACTCCTTTAGCACCCTCAGATGCAGCGCATCTGGCCCCATGGATTTGTGCTCATCCAGCTTTTCTAAATAGTCCCGAACCATTTCTTTCTCCACAGAGGGCTGGTCACCTCCTGCCAATGCTGTGTTGCCCAGTGCAGCAGTCTGGGAGGGAACCTTGTTCATGAAGACAGAGGCAAAAAAAGCATTGAGTACATGAGCTTTTTCCACATCCTCTGTCACTAGGTTGCCTCCCTCATTCAGTAAGGGGCCCACACTTTCCTTGACTTTCTTCTTGTTGCTAACATACCTGAAGAAACCCTTCCTGTTATTCTTAACATCTTTTGCTAGCTGCAACTCCAAGTGTGATTTGGCCTTCCTGATTTCACTCCTGCATGCCTGAGCAATATTGTTATACTCCTCCCTGGTCATCTGTCCAATCTTCCACTTCTTGTAAACTTCTTTTTTGTGTTTAAGACCAGCAAGGATTTCACCGTTAAGCCAAGCTGGTTGCCTGCCATATTTACTATTCTTTCTACACATCGGGATGGTTTGTTCCTACAACCTCAACAAGGATTCTTTAAAATACAGCCAGCTCTGCTGGACTCCTCTGCTGTAGTGTGCTCTGCCTGGCATTGGTTTTTTTGCACCCTCAGTATGAACCTTGTAACGAGTGCTCTGTGTGTGTTGTAACATAACATTGCAAATGCACCTATTGCTATTATCTGTGAATGATGTCAGCCCCCGCCAGCATATGTTGTGAATTAATAAAGATGAATTAAGTTTCCATAAATAGACTTTTATTCCAAACCCATGTGAACAGACATATTTGTAACTGAATGGAACTTTATAAATACAGGGGAAAGAACCTTGGAAGGGGAAAGAACAGTCATTCTCATTTCAAACACACGTACACCAATTGTGTCCCCCACTGGTCAGTGTATGTGTGGCTGTGATTTACTCTCCTCCGGGGTGGAGTGGTAGGGGTAGTGCAGGAGCCCTGGAAGCCAGGTGGAATGTGGGTGGTGTGTGGGGGGTGGTGGTGGTCCCAAAATGCAGTTTTCTATGGGCTGCAGAGGGAGTCCTGTTGATCTTGAAGGTCAACAAGAGTCTTCAACATGCTTGCATCTCCCGCTGCACATCTCTCTCCTTTTCCTGTGCTTTTCTCCTCTGCGCTCCATCCCTGTCCATTCGGTCCGCGAGGATGATCCTCTAATCCCTGTGCTCGGTGTCCGAAGCACCAGAGGATTGTAGGATCTCTTGGATCATGTCATGTCATGTCCTTTTCCTTCTCCTTATCTGGCTGAGCTGCTCCGCTGGTGTGAATGGAGAGATCCTCAAGGCCACATTTCCAGCTGCAAAAAATACGAGGCATAGAGGTACTATTGTGAGTGTAGTCACAAGACAAATGGGAACTTGATATACTGAACTCACTCCCGTTGATCCACACAAGTTACAAGTGCTACATTCTCTCTTCAACTTGGGATTCAGAGAGTGTGGCAGCAGTCCCAGCTAGGGTGAGTACGGCCTGGCAGGGAGAGGGCAAGTTGGGACAATAAGTGGGGCGGGGGAGCTCACAGGCATGAGTATATGTGGCGAGGACGACTGAACTGAATACTAGCACTGTTTTCCACAGGCAATGGTGATTTTAGCTGATATCTCACTCCTGAGGGTAACCGAGGTTGAAAGAGAACAGGTCTTACGGGGTCCGTATGCTGCTAGCCTGTGTGCTGCAATGGTACCTGCTGAAGTATTTGCTGACTGGTATGGGAAAGTGTCCTATCACGGTAGAAAGAAGAAATGAGGCAGGCCTACCCAGAAACCTTTGGCAGAGGATTGCAGACTACCTTCAGGAAAGTTTCCTCAAAGTTTCTATGGAGGATTCATGGGACATCCCAATGCCCCCTCTGCGTAACTGTACAGGGGAATGAGAAGCAGATAGCGACTCTACCTCTGTTGGTTATTTCGTTACCTCTTATAGCATGATTAATAAAAAGTAAATGAAGAGCTGTGTCCCTGCAATATCAAAGCAAACTGCATATTTACCAGAGGTTCCTTCCCCTGCATCAGGCTCACCATGCTGGACTGTAGGGACTGGCTCTACTGCTCTGGAGTCAAAAACAGGTCCTGGCTTGCTGCATCACTGGATTCCCCAGTCACCTGTCCCCCATACTCCTCCTCCTTCTCCTCCAATACCTGCTTCTCACTGTTCACTCTGGGACCTGTGACTCCAGCTCCCCCAAAGTATCCAAGGGACCTATGGGGGTGAGGGTGGGGTCTCCACCAGATGGTATGCAGCCCTTTGTAAAAGCAGCGTGTCTGCGGCTCCACGCTATAGCGACTGTTAGCCTCCCTTGCCTACTGGTATGTCTGCCGCAGCTCCTTGGCTCTCACACGGCACTGCTGTGGGTCCCTCTTGTAGCCTTTCTCCCTCATGCCCCAAGTGATCTGCTCGTAGAGATCAATGTTTCTACGGCTGGATTGGAGCCGTGCCCACACAGCCTCTTCTCTCCACAGACTCAGGAGATCCACCATCTCCTGTGTACGCCAGGCGGGAGTGAGTCTGCAGTACAGAACTGGCGTGGTCAGCTGGGCAGTTGCTAGGTGAGCTCTTCATGCCAAGCAAACAGGACATGGAACTTCAAAAATTCACGGGGTTTTAAAAGGGGAGGGGTGTGTACCTGCATACCTGGCCACTGGGCAGCAGAGTTCAAAACGGCGACCAGAGTGGTCACGGTAGGACATTGTGGGACACCTCCTGGAGGCCACTAAAGCTGACGTAAGTAACGCAGTGTCAGCCTTAACTACGTCGCCCTAAGCGCTACGCCTCTCACGGAGGTGCAGTTATTAAGTCAGGGTAGTGGGCAACTTACATCGCCGGGAGCAACACTGCAGCATCGACCTAACTGTAGCATAGACCAGTCCTCAGTAGTGAGCCCAGCAATATTCCTTCTGGTGTCCAGAACATTGCATGGCATGCAAGCCCCTGTCTGACAGCGGATTCCAGTTATTTGTGTGCAGTGAATTGAAACTAGAAAGCCCAGCTCTGCTACCAACCATTTTCACCTATTTGCTAATTATAATGACAAAATCTGGAGATTGAAGGATATAAAGAGCGGGGGGGGGGGGGGGAGAGCGAGGAAACAAAAATATAAACTGAGAAAGGGACACTGCAGCTCCAAAGGCCCATCACAACAATCAAGAGATAAAGCGGCAATTAGACCTGATTATCATGCAAGGCAGCCCTGGTTCGACTGGAATGCAGCTGAAGAGACTGCAAGCTGGAGGGATTGTTTGCAGGGCTGGGGACTGATCCTTTGATGTCTGCATGGTGCTTGGCTCAGCCAGTCACCAGACCACAAAATGAAAAACGTTGCAAATGCACTGTGCAATCCTGTGCCGACAAACCATGCTGCAGACAGAATGGGGCGCGAGCTGACTGCCAGGTCCCGGGGAAGCCTGCCGACACGCCCAGCTCTCCTGCTTGCTTGGGGTTTTTTTTTTTTCCCCCAGACTGTCTAAGATTTACTCTCCCAGTCTGCTCTGCGAGAAATGTGAGCGCCTCTCAGACAGCGGGACCAAATTCAGCCCTGGTGTCGCTGCGTGAAAACGCTGCCTTCTTCTCTGGAGCGACAGCCGCTTTCCCCAGGGCTGAATTTGGCCTAGAGATGGAGAGAGAGCCCGGAAGAACCAGACAGACACAAGCGGACCACCCTTAATTTAGGGCATTCCTGTTGGCTACCGCACTGATTCGAAGCCCAGGGAAGACTCCTCCATCCGCTGCCATAGCAGGGCCTGCTTGAAATGGGCAGTAAATTGCCCTGGTTGAAGGCCTAGGTGTCCCGGAGAGGTGCTAAACTGCAAGAACAGATGCTGATGGTGTTGAGAGGCTGACATCCTCTGCAGCTTTTATCCTGATTGCAGATTGGGGGGCAGGAGGGGGCAGTTTGGAATCAATCAGAAAACTAGGTTACCCTACCAGCCAAGCACACACCAGACAGTGAGCCGGAGTGTTTGTTTGGTTGTTTATTTATTTATTCATTTATTTATTTCACATCTGACACGTCCTAATCGCCTCAAGCAGGGAAGCCGGGAAGCCTGGACTGGAATCAGGGCCAGGTTAAATACAAACATGCAAACCTTGGTTTCGGCGGAACGAGGCTTTTCACACACAATTTAGTCCATTTTGGGAGATGCATCTACTTCATGGAACGCGCTGACGAGAGAAAGATAGGCCTGAACCACCACCAAAAAACTGACACCAAGTAATTGCATGCACCCCCATGCTATCTCGGTCCAGCATGGCTAGCTTAGGCCATTGGTGATGGGAGATGGAGCCTTTCGCCTCTAGATCGCCAGTTTAAGTCCAGCACAAGTCAGTATGGATAGAAAGCTGCCACCATGTGAAATAAGTCAGTGTGGGACTCAGTCCACTTCCAAAGTCTTGTCTACACTGGGGAGGATTCCCCAGATTCAGTCACTGGGGGACCATTAGGGTAGCTGCAATAGGACAATCCCTTAGCATAGACAGGCAAAGCTGTTGTGAAACATCATTTACACCAGTGCATGGGCCAGACCCTCTATGCTGTAAATTGCTCTGGTTCCACTGACATTAGTAGAGCTAGACTGATTTAGACCATCTGAGGATTTGGCCCTAGGAGTCCATGTTACAAGAAACACTGCTGCATTTGGCCCTGATTAGCAGCTTCAACAGAGGGGTTTGCGTGTACATCCTCCTCCGCCTTTCTTTAGAGGAAGTCCCTGCAGGTGAGACTCAAGGCACCTTGGCAGGAAAGCTTGCCTAGTTGCTCCATCCACTCTGTTTGTAAACAGAGAACCTCCATTTCTAGGGCCGTCGGTTTGGGACCTTTCGTCATCACTGTAAGGAATTCAGTAATTGGTTAGGGGCAGACTGTGAGCGCTTGCTCCCAGGAGTAGTCCCATTGCTTGGCGCAAGACTACTTGTGGGCGTGAGCAGTAAGAGACACAGGGCTCTGGGAGGGTTTTTTTGCAGCCTTGCATCACTCAAGAAAAGGCTGAACAGATTTTCCTCAAACTTTCCAGCAACAAATATTTCACCTTTGGCCGGAGACCAAGCCTAGAAAATTTCAGCTGCACAAGAGGATGTTTCAGAAAGTTCTGAGTAAGCCGAAAACAGAAAATTGAAACTCTTTTGCAGCCTTGAATGCTTGGCGAACAGTATAAGGTGGGAAGCGTGTGTTTATCACGCTGCTCACTGTCATGCCTCTTAGCTTGATCCTGTCTGAGTATGTGCCACATCTTGTATTTATATCTTCCTGGAATAGGGGGGTGTCTCCTTTGCTATGATGCCTACAAAAACTCCACAACGGTTAGCACTCAGAGATCATGGTCTGTCATGCTGACCAATAATACCTCATTGTTTCCGTGGGTTCCCCTGTCTGTCTCCATCAGTCGTCACTTGTCTTCTACTTAGTTTGTAGACTTTGGGGGCAGGGATGGTCTTTTTGTTCTGGGTTTGTACAGCACCTAGCATGGTGGGGTTCTGGTCCCTGACCGGCACTATGACAACACAAATAATTATAATAATCTGCGCTGCAGCTACAGGTGTGGCCCTTTTGTTATGCCTATAATTGCTTGTTAGTCCACTTGTAGAAGTGGTATGAACATTTGTTTCCCTTTTGTATATGGTAACATACTTCTCTTGAAAGAAGAGATGCTCAGTGCTAGGAAGATATTTAATCTCAACCTGAAAATACTCTTAAAGCTGCTCTGCCACGTACTGTTTGTCTCTTAGGACAACGACAGGGTCTGAGACTGAAACTCTGTTTTCAACTATCCGAGTCTGTGTACTTTTTAAAAATCAGTTGGGGAGTTTTGTTTTGACTCAGCGAGGAGCCTGAGCAGCTGTGTGTTTTTTTAAATAATAAAAGAAAACAAGGCTCACCAGAATTTCCAGTAAAACCCATTAGATTTAAGCAATTCATTCCTCAAGTATGTGTGGGTGCTGGGAGCTCCCTGGTCTTCTCAGGAAAAAGAGACCAGATGGGCTTCATCTGTAATAATTTAGCTCCCAGTGGCTGAAGCTCTTTGCTCTAAATGCTAATAGAGTGAGTAATCAGAACCCTACATCCAGTAAATTATTTATCTTATCTCTGGAACTCAGCAAAGCATCTCAGCCAGCGACTTCTGTGGAAAGAGGCTGATGATCAAGAACTCCCAGCTGGAATCTCCACTTTTACTAGAAAAGGGAAAAGTCTGTGTGTGGATCAGGAAGCAATGACGTAATTACAATAATACCCAAAGCCAATCAAAGCTGACTTCTTCAAGGCGGCAAAAGGGGTCTGGCTTGTGTTGATGATGCCAGCATTGACAGGCACTATGGGTGGGATCCATGAAGGGACTTGTGCATTGCAACACTGAGCATCATGGAGCCTAGAAAATGCAGGAATGCTGTGATCCACATAGCCGAGTTTGGTGTCTAGATTCCCTGTACAATGAATGGGGAGAGAGAGGTGCCTTAGAATGCAGTGCACAAAAGCCAGCACACTAGGCGGGGACTTGCCTAAGGAAAATGGCCACAAGAGGCAGAACTGGACCCAGGGTCTCCCATGTGGGTGACGGAACCGCTGGGCTAGAGTTTTTTTCCTTGCTCTTCCCCACCTCCCCCAATGACTATTTTAGCATTTACCTGGGGAACTTTTATCCTGAAAAACGTAGGTACCAAGAGAGTTTAGGCACCTACAGCATTCGGGGGGAGTTTTATGAATCACAGTGGAGCCAAAACTGAGACTTAGGAACCTAAATCTGGGGTTTAGGCACCTAAATCCTTTCATGGATCCCACCCTATTACCAAATAGTCCTTCAGTACTGCAAGTGAAGTACTTTTGGATTTAGACCAATAAGAGAGCCATTGTATTCCCACAGAACTGGAGCTGCACCTGACGAAACTGCTCCCACTGTGTTTCATCCCTTGCCTACAAAACCAGGGACTTATCTTTTAACTTCACTGTCATAGTCTATCCATGGTACTTGTATCTCCCCCCCACCCCATTGCTGCAGTGGCTGAGTGCCTTCTAATCACGTAAGTATTTATCCTCACAACAGCCTGGTGAGGGAGGGGAATGCCAGGATCGCTACTTTACAGATGGGGAAGCAAGGCCCAGCTCCTCAAAGGTATATCAGCACCTAACTCCCATTGAGGATCTAGGTGTACATAACTTGCTTAAGGTCACAGAGGAAGTCTACAGGAAAACAGCAACTTGACCTAAGTGCAAGGCTGGTGCCCTAACTGCTGACCATCCTTCCTCTCTGTACGGGGAGGCGCTATCCCTACCAGACACTGTCCTACAGCCACTGCACTGTTTGACACTCTCCCCTTGGAAAGCTTTGAAGAAAACACTGGTGTTGCTGGCCTGGCTTCTTCCTCACCTGGTATCACTCCTCCTACCTCTTTATCCCTGGTGGCCGCTCTGCTGACAGTAGATTATTCCTCCGTGGAGATGCTCAAAGCTCTGTTCTCATTTCTATCTACCACCTGCCATTGTTTCAGTCGATTCTTTTTATGGGGCTACCATCCCTGGCTATAACACCTTTCAATTTTACAGTGACTCCTCTATCAACGTCCTCTCCATCCTGATTTCCTTCCACTGGAAATGGGGAAATTCTAAACGATGGTTCTCCAGGACAAATGTAACTTGAACTCCTTGCATTTATCTAGTATTTTTGAGCTCTGTATACAGTGGCCAAATTATGATCGATGGGGCAGCTGTAGCATTTTGGAATTTCTTGAGTATTTTATGTAAAAACTTCAACCAACAGGTTGTATCATCATCTTTTTTGTTTAAAAAAAAATGAGAGAGAGAGAGAGAGACACACACACAACAGTAAGAGGATACTGAAGAATAAGAGGTTATCAAGTTAAATGCATTGTGTGAAATGGCTATGGTTTCAAATCAGCCAAACAGAATTCCCCAGGTGAAATTCACCATGCGACTGAGAAAAATGAGACATTTCAACCAAAAGCAAATTCTGTCATGAAGTCCTGTCCTTTGAGAGCTGCTCTAACCTAATTTACACCTGGCTGCTTACCACCCCTACTAGGGCCATTCTAATGCTAAGAATAGCTGGACCAGAGAGTGCTTTCATAGATTCACCGGTAATCTCAAAACAGGAGATTTGTATCATTATCCCTGTTTTACAGCTGGGAAACTGAGGCACAAGAGAGGGGATATGATTTGCCCAACAGGCAAGTGGTAGAGTCAAGAATTGAACGCTGGTCTCTTGAGGCTAGTTCAATACTCTTTTAGGCAACACTGATCCCCCTGGTTAAGCCACAGCTATACTTTTTGTTATACCAATAATATAAAAACTAGCCATCACTGTTGTGCCATCTGCATGATGGAATATCATTTTAAAAGTAAAAAAGTGATTAATTATCACTTTAAAGGTAAAAACAGCATAACAAAGCAAACCCTATGGATTTGAATAAGGTTGAATTCCTATAAAGACAAACTCTAAAAACTGAGAACTTTGAGTCTGGTTCTGCAATCACCTTCCAGGAGCATCAGATGTGCATCTGACAAGACTCGGCTCCATCCTCATTCCCAGGCCACCTGGCCAGTGGCTTGGCACGAGCAGCTCTAAGGCTGATAACTATGATAACAACCTTGCAGAACCTGTGTGTGTATAAATGTGTAAATAAATATGAAATTGAATGGAATGTTATAGTTTGCAACTGACTGCTTACTATTATTCTTTCTGTATTCACAATAAACGTGGCATTTTTTCTTATCCCCTTTAATAAGATCCTGCTAGTTTTTATTTTATTGGTATAACATTTTGGTCTAACATTTTCCCCTATCCACGTCTCTGGTACTAGGGTTCCAGGGGAAAGGGCAGGCAGGCACCGAGCCACTAGACTGGCCCATCCCATCCAAAGATTCTCTCTGCAAAAGAGAAATTCCCAGATAGCTGGTTAAGATGGCTTCTTAGCTGTTTCAGAGCAATACAGAGCTTGGGTTGCCAACCATCCAGGATTGTCCTGGAGTCTCCAGGAAATAAAGATTATGTCATATGATGAAAGCTCCAGAAATTCATCCAACCACAATTGGCGACCCTATACAGAGGAGCCAGAATAGTGGGTCAAAATCTGGACCATAATGCTTTGGGTGCTACTACTCTGAAATAATTATATTGTATAAGAACATAAGAATGGCCCTACTGGGTCAGACCAAAGGTCCATCTAGCCCAATATTGTGTCTTCCAACAGTGGCCAGTGCCAGGTGACCAAAAGGGAATGAACAGAATAGGTAATCATCAAGTGATCCATCCCCTGTCGCTCATTCCCAGCTTCTGGCAAACAGAGGCTAGGGACACC
The DNA here is from genome assembly GCF_020497125.1 of Mauremys mutica. Classification (NCBI taxonomy): domain Eukaryota; kingdom Metazoa; phylum Chordata; order Testudines; family Geoemydidae; genus Mauremys; species Mauremys mutica. The sequence goes on from NC_059075.1 coordinate 132,213,790, forward strand.
ATTTCTACCCATCCTGGCTAATAGCCATTGATGGACCTATTCTCCATGAATTTATCTAGTTCTTTTTTGAACCCTGTTATGGTCTTGGCCTTCACAACATCCTCTGGCAAGGAGTTCCACAGGTTGACTGTGCATTGTGTGAAGAAATACTTCCTTTTATTTGTTTTAAATCTGCTGCCTCTTAATTTCATTTGGTGACCCTAGTTCTTGTGTTATGAGACGTAGTAAACAACACGTCCTTATCTACTTTCTCTACACCAGTCATGATTTTATAGACCTCAATCATATCTCCCGTTGACCATCTCTTTATAAGTTTAGAAGAATAGAAGAACTGAAAGTGTGGACAATAACTTAATACAAGGAGCCTGCATCTCCACTGCCTTGCTTATGCCATCATTTAAACCTATACACAATGAGCATACAGAAAGTGAATAGAGAATTCTGGTTTAATAGTGTTTTTACACCCACTTTGCACAGTTGTCAGTAACTACACAAAGTGTAAGGCAAGAAAACATGTTTAATGTCGTATTTATTTTTTACCATTTGTGCTTTGTTCACCTTTTTGCACTTATCTCACATGATGGAATTTAGTCAGTTTCACTTGTGTTTATAGTCAGTTTCACTTTCGGGTTGCTGCAGTCTTTGACATGCAAGCATTGCTGGGAAATGTTTGTTTGTTTTAAATATAGCTACTCCTACCTGAATTTGTTTAAAATACAAATATTGTGAAGAGATTTCTGTTGGTTTTAGGTTTTATAAAAGCTTGTTTATCCAAAATAAAAATGTTGGGGCCAAATTTGAATTGACAGTATTTAAAGGTTGTATTTGTATTGCTCTAGCTCAATATACACATAACAGCACACAACACAACTCTCCTTCTTCAGAGCTGCCTGAGACAGACAATTTAAGTGAAGGAGTGACATTTAAAAAAAAGCACGTTTATTGGAACATGCTGCAAAAATCTTTACTTACAAGAGTGTGAGGTGTTATACACTGCCTTAAAGCAGTCAAAGGAACTGGGTGCCATGTTATTTACCACACACGGGTCCTATTTTTCCATACACACACACAAGATAAAGGGTATGAGTCTGAGTTCATTTACGCCAATGTAAATCAAGAGAGTAACTCCATAATTAGAACCGTGCCAGCATCAAATTGGTGTGAGGGCAGAATCAGACCCCACAGAGTTAGTTTACAATCTACATCAGATGAGATCTGAAAATTCCAGCGGTTTTCTGGTCAGGGTGGACATTAAAGATCCCATAGCCCAAGTGATAGGAAAAGGGGCGTTACCAGAAATCCCCTCCTTTGTCTTTCCTGCGAATGCACCACCCTCCGCTCCAGAGCTGAGTGCGGTTGGATTATGATGTGTATTATGGAAGTGTCTAGGGGGGGCCATTGTGCTAGGAGCTGTACAGAAACCTACTGGAGGTCTCTGCCCTGATGATCTTACAATCTGAACAGAGAGACAGGCAGAGGGTGGGAGAGGAAACAAAGATCCAAGTGCTCTGGGTTCATCCAGGATGGAAGATGCTTGTAACCACACTGATCCCAGGGGGCCCAGTCGGGGGTGGGGGTGTTAGTTTATTTTGGCTTGTATTTTCTGCTGTTTTGTTTTTTTGGACGGGGGTATTTAATCCCTCCCCCCCTTCCCATTTACCCCTCCCAAACTTTCCACCTGACCCTGCCTCCCCCTGCTCCTTCCACCTGCTGTCTTCCCTCGCTTTTCCTCAGGCTTCTCCTCCTTCTTCCCCCCACTCCATCCCCCTCAGTCTCCGCCCCTCCCCCCGCTCCTTTATTCTCCTTTCCCCCGACCCCTCCCCCCTCTTGGCGCCTTTTCCTTCCCGCCACGTCTTTAGTCTCCCCGTTCTCTTCTGACGGGAGGGGGAGGACGGGCCCCGCGGCTGATTGGCTGTGACCGCGATTGGGGGCGGGGCGGCCCCGTGCCGAAGCCCCGCCCCCGGCTGTCCCCGGCCCGCCCCTGCCCCGGCTCCCTCCCTCCCCTTACTACTGGCGGCTGGAGCTAGGGGAGCCGGCGCCACACGGGAGCCCGGCACCGAGCGGAGCAGCCTCGTCGGCTCTGCTCCCATTCGCGTCCCCCCCTTTCCCCCGGCCTCCGCCCCTCCCGCACCAGCCCAGACCCCACCCCCTTGGTTCCGACCCGGCGGGGCTGCGAGCCGAGCCACTGGCGCCCGGTTCGGTTCGGGCGGTGCCGGTCCCGGTCCCGGCCCTGGAGCAAGGGGACGGGGCGGGGATGCTGCTCTCCAAGATCAACTCGCTGGCCCACCTGTGCTCCGGGTCCGGCGGGGAGCTGCACCCGGCCAAGCTACAGCCAGGTGAGGCCCGGTTCGGTTCGGCTCGGCTCGACAGCAGGGGGTGGCTCTGGAGTGGGTTGCCCCGGAGCGGTCCGGGTGCGGTTCGGGAGGAGACCTGTCCTGCTGGGCAGTGGGGAGGTTCGGTTCGAGAGGGGTAGGTTCAGAGCGGAGTCTGATCCGGTTCGGGGAGGGATGTGGGTCTGGTTCAGTTTGGGGGGTTCGGTCTGAGGAGGGATGGGGGGTCTGATCCAGTTTGGTCCGGGGAGGGATGCGAGTCTGGTCCAGTTCGGGGAGGGAGGTCGTTCTGAGGAAGGATGTGGGGCTGCTCCGGTTTGGAGGGTTGGCCGGGTCTTTTGAGGACACAGCTGGTCTGATCCCGGTGTCTGTGCCTCTCTGTCTACAGGGAAGGACAAGGAGCCCCTGGAAAAGCTGTACCAGGTGGGCCCACTGCTGGGCAGTGGTGGCTTTGGTTCTGTCTACTCAGGCACCCGCCTGTCGGACGGCGCCCCGGTGAGTAGAGCCTGGACAGTGACCCCCCCAACCCCTGCAGCCCGCTCCCCATGCACGCTGCTCTATAGATCTCCACCTTTGCGTCCCTTACCCAGTTACATCTCCTTTGCTTTGCCCTGGCATAACCACCATCTTGCATCCCTTTCATTGGTCCCTTGCTGGCCTCCCCTCTTTCTGGGGTTCCCTGACCTGATTCTGATTGCCTGTCTGGTTCTGTTTGTGTTCTAGGTAGCCATCAAGCACGTGGCCCGGGACCGGATTTCTGACTGGGGAGAGCTGGTAAGTGTCTAGGACAGGAATATCTGCTGTGGCTCTGCATTGCATGGTCATGGCTCTGTAGTTAAGGTTGCAGCCGGTGTCGCAGGTAGCTCTTGACTTTGCGGGTCGATTTGCCTGCCTCTGATGGAGATCTCCTTTCTCTCTCTGTGCAGCCTGGCGGGAGCAGAGTGCCCATGGAGATCCTGCTCCTGAAGAAAGTGGGCTCAGGCTTCCGGGGGATCATTCGGCTCTTGGACTGGTTTGAGAGACCAGACAGCTTCGTCTTGGTTTTGGAGCGACCGGATCCTGTGCAGGACCTGTTTGACTTCATCACAGAGCGGGGTGCTCTCCCTGAGGAGCTGGCCCGCAGCTTTTTCCGCCAGGTTCTGGAGGCGGTTCGGCACTGTCATAGCTGTGGGGTATTGCACCGGGATATCAAGGACGAGAACATCCTGATTGATCTGAACAGCGGGGAACTGAAACTGATAGATTTTGGGTCTGGGGCATTACTCAAGGACACAGTGTACACTGATTTTGATGGTGAGTGTCTATTTCCATCCCCTTCTATTTTATCTGCGTAGAGAGGGAAGCCAGGGAAATTCCTCTCTGAAATGGGTTGTTCCCTGCCTGTAAACGTTCAGTAACTTCCCAGCCAGGGAATGTTTTGTTCCCTCCTCCCCCTGCCATTGTCATTTGCTAAATATACCGTTGTGTGATCTGCAGCTTTGATACTTTTGGGGGTTTCCTCCCTGCCTTGTATCCAAAAAGCATTTTCACAAATGTGTTTGCCCTTTTGTTGGGTGTTAACCGCAGGCACTGGTGGTAGCTGCCCATGTCACACAGGGAGCGGCGGGGGGGGGGGGGCACATGGCAGAAATTGGGTGTGAACTCACAAGCATCAATCTTTGTTACCAATGAGAGAAGAAAGTTGGACTCTTGTTCCAATGGGTTGGTTTTCTCTAGGTCCATCATATTTGTAGCATTTCAGCAGGGATCTGGCTGGTATTCCACCCTCCCGGGGTGGTGCAAACAGGATCTGCCTCACCTCATAGATGGGGAAAGATTGAGTTAAACCTGTCTGCAGCCATGGCTGCTTAGATGCTGGATCCTAACCTAACCTAGCAGCTAGAATGCAGGGGGAGGGGATGTTTCCCCCCCACACATCAAGGATAAAGAAGAGGGCTCTTGTACAGTTTCTTTCTGTGAGGATGGTTGGACATCAGTGTGGGGAGTGGATCAAGAAGAGAAGCTGCTGTCTCCGCCATCTCGCTAAATTATTCATTTCATTGGAAAGTTGCGTTTTGTCACGGGATGAATGTTGTGAAATAGGATCTGCGGGAGATCTGCTTACAGCTGGCTCCCTTTCTCTGCTGTCCAAAGGCACCTGAGTCAAATCTTTGGGGAGGGGGAGCTCCAGACCCAGGGAGGAGAGTTTGACCTTGGAGCGGGGGTGCAGGGATCAGCGTGGGGGACAAATGACCAGAGCTGCCTTGTGCTCCTGGCGGCAGGCATTGTTTCTGACCGGGAAAGGCATATTCAGGGTAGGCCGTTGACTTTCAAAAAAAAAATCACTGTTTGTTGTTGAGGGTTTGTTTTGCTTCTGCCGAGCTGCATTTTTTGTTTTCAATTTAACGGCTGATGACAAGGGGCGGATTTGCCCCTCCCAGCCACCTTCTCTTCTGCACAATTCCTCAAGCTAGTGGTGCCCCCTGGTGGACATCAAGTTATTTTTTACAACCCAAAGTTTGTAAACAACAGTCACGTGGCCAGGAACCAGACTGAGCTCTGACCTCAGTCTCCTCTTCCTGCCAGAAGGGAAGAGATCAAATACAACAAAGGCAAAGGGCGTAAGCATCTGCAGAGGCCAGAAGCAAGGTGGAATCTGAGTTCCAAGCATAATTATCACACGCACAATTGTACTAACTCCCTTGATGTTGTACAACAAACCTTTGTCCACAGCTTTGGAGTAGGCTGGCTTTATACCTGGCTGACTCAACAGTAGTCAGTGCCAAAAAAGGAATAAACTCGTCAAGGTATCTACCCTTCTTTGGGTTAAGCAAGGAAACCCTTTTATGTAGAAAGGATTATAAGGTTGTCAGGGCTCCTTGTAGTGCAGTAGACAAGGCCTCAGCCCCTCCCCAAATGCTCTGTCTGCACTGGGTCACCATGGACTGAAGCATCTGCAACCTGCCTCTCTCTTTACCTCAGTGAGAAATGGTTACATTGACAGAGATAAAGTCAGGATAACAGTGGCCTTAAGAAACCTGTTACTTATTGTGGCTTGTATTGCAGCTGGAAAACATGTTTATTTGCACTCCATTTGGTTCTGCTTCACTTGTAGTCTGTGCCCTAGCGCAACACTGCAATTGCTAAAACTACTGGGGGTTTAAATCCCAATCAAACTGGGCTGAAAGTTAAACAATATTAAGATATTGCAACCTAAATTTTGGGCTGAAGTTCCTAACTTGGCCTCTTAAAAACCATCCTGATAACACCTGAAAAAAATAGTTAATAACTGGTTGCTTTGATTTCCTCTGCTTAGAGTAAAAGATGAAATATTTCTCCTTACCAATGATCCTCTAATCTTCTCTACAGGGACCAGAGTGTACAGCCCCCCAGAATGGATCCGCTATCACCGGTATCACGGCAGGTCAGCAGCAGTCTGGTCTCTGGGGGTCCTGCTGTATGACATGGTCTGTGGGGATATCCCCTTTGAACATGATGAGGAGATTATTAGGGGCCAGGTCTACTTCCGACAGAGGGTCTCTCCAGGTGAGTACTCTACTTTGTTGTCAAGTATCAGAGGGGTAGCCGTGTTAGTCTGGTTCTGTAGAAGCAGCAAAGAATCCTGTGGCACCTAATAGACTAACAGACGTTTTGCAGCATGAGCTTTCGTGGGTGAATACCCACTTCTTCGGATGCAAGTCCTTTGTTGAGTTAAAGTTGCTTAGCCTGAATGCCACACTGACAAAGTGATAATATGATGCCATAGAAGTGCATTACCATCATTTCATGCAACCAGTGAGACGTGCAAGGCATGATTCTGTGATCTAGTGGTCCCTTCTTGTTTTAAACCCAATGAGATGTTTAATGCTATTGAATCCCAGCAAAGTGCTGGGGACCCTGCTCTCTTCTCTGCCTTAGACAGCTGCTTCAGAGCTCACCGTGGTAGTTCACTTCAGCACTTCACTCTCCTGCCACTTGCTGGGGTCTTTAATGTGGCTACTGCAGCTGGCTGCTGAAGCAGTCTTACAGAAGGTGGAAATGACAAAATATATTGAACCAACCGAGTAGCTCTCAGGTTTAATCATCTCACTGGGGAAGGGAAAGTTGATTTTTGCTCTTAGCCTGGGTATGAGTGGCAGGGGAGGATGGGCTGCTCATGGACTTGCATTGCAAATTTGGTCTCTTGTGTATTTTCGGAGTCTCCTTCCAAAGATGGGAGCTGGTTCACCCACATACTAGGGTGAGGGGAGTAACTAAGGAACCACACCTAGCCACAGCCATGGTAATCTGTCCTGTGAAGCAAGAAAGACACATCCCAAAGCAGACTTGCAGATGCTAAAATAGGGAGGCTTGTAGGCTTCACAGACATTACTCGGCTGCGCATTCTCACTAACTGCTTGTTTTCTCTCCCCAGAGTGCCAGCACCTCATTAAATGGTGTCTTGCCTTGAGGCCCTCCGACAGGCCATCCTTTGAAGATCTTCTAAATCATTCTTGGATGCAAGATGTCCTCTTGCCACAGAAAACAGCAGAGATCCACCTGCACAGTCTAATTCAGGAGTCTGGCAAATAGCAGCTCCTCTCATCCATTGGGTGTAAAAAGAAAACTCTCACCAGTGACTGTCTGCCTGTTACATGGGAACATTCATATCTCATTCCAGAGCTCAGCTAACTGGAGAATCTTCGGAGAGGCTGGAGGTTACCATCCATCCCAGGTGGACTGGTCTTGAACTCGTTCGGTCCTGCCTTACTTGATGTCTTGCCAGTAGACTTTTTTGATGTCTTATGGGCACATCTGTGAGTGTCCCTGACCTGCTGAGTCCTGGAATATGAACTGAGCGAGGACCAGAGAATTAGCAAGAACGTTTTGCTTGGGGAAACTGGCTGGGGGGGGGGAGGGAAGGTACTGATTTGAATAGCTGTCTTATTCACTGTGTCACCATGTTCTGAGTGCCTTCAGTTGCGATCTGGGCTGTGCTGGGGGAAATACTTGAATCTTCCTACACCTCTGCTTCTCCAAGATTCACCTGGGTTTATTTTATGTTCCCCTTCTTAAGGAACAGGTCAGAAGCAGCCACGGGTGAAACCAATGCACCCTGTTTCCGAGGTATGCTGTTAGCGGGACCTTTCCTGCCTCAGCTCTTTGCTTTGAGCCTCAGGAGCCAGGGCGTCCTCACAGATGCACAAACAATGCAACCCAATAGAGCTGTAAATGTGTACAGAATTATACAGGAGCGAAGCTTGGTGTACAGAGGATTGTAGTTTATAATGGTAACGTTTTTACTCTTTTGTTTTAACTTATTTTCAGGGGTTTGGGTTATTATTTGTTTGTTTGTTTGTTAAGGAAAATGTCCTAACCTGTAGGATAACTTATTTATTTATTTATGAATCGTGGGTTCAGAGCCCATGCCTGGCTTCCATAGCTGCTGAGCTGGTTTCCAGTTGGGGTCCCCTCCCCCCCGACTGCACTCCCTTCTTAGAATGCTCTGTAATGTCTCACCACTGTGTGGAGTGGCCGACCGCTTCCCAGCTGTCTGTAAATAGTTCCGGCTGCCGGTGTTCCTCTTCCATGCGTGTGTTCAGTTGTTTTAAAGGCATTTCCACGGGTATTTGTCTGGGCTGGGGGGGGACGTCACGTGCGCATGTGTATATAGCACTGGTTTTGCCGAGCTGTCGGGGAAGGTACCCTGGACTCCAACACTGTCAAGCCTGTATATGTAATCAGTGTGTAGTCTGCTGCTTTTGTTAATAGTTAATCTTGTACAGGGGAAGTCAGAAATCCTATTTTTTTTATACATGCAGTTTTAAATAAAAATGAATCACTTGACTTAACCTGAGACCTCTTCTCTTTCGGGTGGAGTAAAACTGCCAGTTTCACAGGGCAGAGAAGCGGCGCTGTCGAAACTCAGGACCCTTCCTAACGTGATCCGAACGCCCAGAGCACCACTAACGCGCGCGGTTCTCAGAGCAGGAGATGAGTAAGCCACAGCCTGCACTAAAGCTAGAGATAGCAGCCCAAACCACAAAGCTTGCATTCACATGTCCTCAAAGCTGTGTCACTCACATGGAGCATTTTGGTTCAGCCCGTTAAAGGCGTCAGCTGTTAGTGTTGGAGCTGAACTTGTGCGCTGTCCATGTCCAGTGTCCTGGTCCTGGCCATCTCTGGCAGCCCTCTTCACTGAACTGTGAGATCAAAGGTGTATGGCTGAGGCACGAAATATCTACATACTGTTTCCATTCATGCCTAGTGGTGTGTGAATAAAGCAGGTAAACATCAGCGCTATATTGATGCAGTATGTTACCCATGCACGTGGTACATTGGATGCTGACCATCAGTGTCAGGGCACAGTGTGTTTCAGTAACACAGATCCTGTGTGGCGGGCTCTGGAGGCAGTAATGCTTCACATCCGTGAAGGGATTGTTAAAAGTTGCCTATTACGGATGTCTGATTTGTTAAGTACTATTACCATCAGCAGCCAGGCTGTGATTGGCCCAGAGCCACGGGGGCTGTTGGCGTCCAGGTTAGGAGAACTCGGTCTTTTTTCACACTCTTCAGCACAAACATGCTGGGCTTCCCCTCGTTAAACTAAAGCGCCCACATGTTGCATGCGACTGCTGTTCGATTCAGTACTGCACAAGTTACTGTTCATACCGAGAGGCAAACTTTAAAACTCTGCTTTACGCTGGTGGAGCCAGGATCTGTTCTTTAACTGTTATGTTTCAGGGTGTCTGCCTGTGGGTTGAATGGAACAGCGTGCTCCACCTGGCTGTAATATTCATGGCGTTGTCTAAAACCTAGGCTGTTGGTTCAAGTGTGGGGCTGTGTAATGTTAAAAGATGGAGCAATGACTGCAAGCATTGTTTGCACAGTGCATTTCTTTTTAAAACCCTGTTGGTTGTAGCCTCCTGGGGAAATATTTTACCCTCTCGGTGCACTACCCATTTGCTGCTGCTAATCTCCAGCAAGGTGCCTGCCACCAAGTGAGCACTGGAGTTGCCTAGAGATTTCTAAGGTATGGGTCTGGAGTACTAGCATGAGCAGCAGGATATAGGAGTTCTATTCCTGCACCGCAACTTCCTTGCTGTGTACCCTGGGCCATGTCATTTGCTGCTCTATGCCTCAGTTTCCCCATCCGTAAAGAGCCCCTCTGTACAGCCCTTGCAGGTCCCTTTGAGGAAAGGCGTTAGTGAGTTAATTTTTCTTTGTAGGTGGGCTGAACAAGAAAGCTCAGCTCCACGTCCCCAAAGGCTGGGGGCTACTTAGCTCTGTCGCCTCCTGCTCAGAGCCGCATGGTAATGGGGCGGGGCTGTGAGCTCAGGTCCCGATGGAGCCAGGCTGCTGCAGTGCTGTCCAGGGGCCAGGAAAGCTCCTGGACGCGGCATTCTCTTAGGCTCTGGGAGAGGGGGGAGGTGGGAGTAAGCAGCATGTTAAGCCCCTCTGAGCTGGACACCCTCCTGACAGGCCCCCCCAGCCCTGAGCCCAGCTCCCCATCCAGCCCTGTGGTTTTCGTTCAACCGCAGGCTCTTGTGCTAGAGCAAAACAAACTTTATAGCTCCTTATTTCGAGAAAGTCCATCGCACACGTTTATAGCAGCAAATGAGTCTCGCAGTGAGTGAAATTTAGCCGGGCGCAGTTACAGTATCACAGCAAAGTGCTCCCCACAGAGTGCAGGCTCTCCCTCCTTCCCGTAAACACTGCTCAACTGCTACTCCACTTCTTAGAAACCTCACCACAGAAAGGCCAAGTAAGATCAGAGTGTCAAGCCCCGCAGGGACCGATGCCGTGATAGTCACTATGCTTCCTGCTGCAGCTTATGTCTATTTCCCGGCCAGGCCAGCTCAGTAGGAGGGAAATGCTGTCAGGGAGACATAACATCCAAATGGCACAAAGTACCAAGGAGAGAACAGAGCCTAATTCGGCCCTTTGTCAGGTAGGCATAACTCTCACTGAGGTTGGGCGTTAAATCCATCTAAGAGCGTGGTTCAGAAAAACATTTAAACATGTGCTGAAGCCCTGGGAAGTCCATGGCACCTAAATGGGTATGTTTACACTGCAGCTGGGAGCACCCTAGAAAATAGCAGTGTGGACGTCTTGGTACTGGTGGAGGCTAGTGTTAGCCCCACGATCTTAGACTCCGGGGGTAGAATGGGCTTGAGCTTAGGTGGATAGCTGGAGGCTCTGCCAGCACCAGGTAATAATTCCGAAGTCCTGCCCCAGCATGCACTGGGCTGGATTTTCTGGAAGCCAGTCTCTTCAGTTGTTCCAAAATCTTGGCAGCTAAGTGGGGAACGTTCCCAACACAGGGTCAAGAGTCCTAATGGGCAACAGAGATGCAACAAAACCTATTGGCACTATTCTCCCCTTTGGCAGCCCCAGAGGTTCCTGTGCTTTATTAGAGAGATTATTCTGCAAAGCAAGGTGCACCTGCAGTCTGGGCTTGCACCTGTGTTCGCTAACCTCACTCTGCCTGGCTATTGCCCACAATGTGCAATTGCGCTGCTAAGCTCCAGTTCCTACACTGTCCCACAGGAGGCGCTGCTCAAAAGCGAGGGCTTCCTGGGAAGTGATGTAAATAGCTTTGTGGCAGCCTACGTCCTATATAGAGGAGCTGCTGTAGTTACGTCAGTAGGGTGGTGGTGTATTTGTTTACTCTTACATGGCAACCATGCAACTATTTAGTTAGGCTGGATGCCAAAGATCTGCGGCATGGTCTACTTGAATGCATCCTCTCAGCAGCATCTGCTACAGGGCTTTTACGATACCCTGATCATAACTTACCGCTGTCCCAAGCACCTAAATCCATTTTGAAAATGAGAGCTAGGCTCCTAAATCAGTTAGGTGTTGCAACGCTGAGCCCCACAATGCCTAAGTATCTTTCAAAATCTGGTCTTATGTCAGGCTTTTCATCCCTCGAGCTTCAAGGGCCTTACATATAGACTATACAGCAATATCTTTCTCTCCATTTTACAGATGAGAAAACTGAGGTAGGGGGAGATGACATGACTTGCTCAAGGTCATTTGGTGACTCGGTAGCAGAGCTGTGGATAGACCCAGTTCTGCTGACTCCCATGTCGTGTGGCTTCCTGATGAAAAATAAAAATCATGGGCTTTTGGGGTATTTATTCAGGACTTGAACTCACAGCCTGGAAAATGCAGCAACAGCAAGAGAAACACTGAATTACACAACAGAGGAAGGAGATTACACGGGTAATGGTCTTTCATCTCCATCAGTAGGAAATATACGAAAATGGGGCCCAACGTACTGCTCTGATACCTCCCCTCACACGCCTTGCCTAGCAGTGGAGCCCAACCTAAACCTGGGCGGTTCTGACACGTTCTTCTTCGAGTGATTGCTCCTATGCATTCCATGTAGGTGTGCGCGCCGCGCGTGCACGGTTCTTCGGAACATTTTTACCCTAGCAACTCCGGCGGGCCGGCTGGGCGCCCCCTGGAGTGGCGCCGCTATGGCGCTGGATATATACCCCAGCCGGCCCGTCCGCTCCTCAGTTCCTTCTTTCCGCCCGTGACGGCTAGTAGGAACAGTGGAGTGCTCCCTTACCTCCACAGCCCTAGCGTTCTCCATAGATTTAGTGTATATAGTTGTTAATATTTGTTAAAGTTTCTTGTTATAGTTGTATAGTTAGTTGTATAGTATAGTAGTTAGGGAATTAGAGGGGTTAGCCCTCTTCTTCCGCCCCGGTGCGGGCTTATGCCCGGAGCACCGGGATTCAAGCCCTGCGTGGCTTGCCAGCGGCCGATGCCAGTGAGTGACCCGCACGACTCCTGCCTCCGCTGCCTCGGAGAGTTGCACAGGTCAGATAAGTGCCCCATTTGTGTGGCTTTCAAGCCTCGTACGAGAAAGGAGCGGGACTCTCGTTTAAAACAGCTCCTCATGGAGTCGGCTCTCCAACCTCCGGCACCAGCTCCGTCGGCGCCGAAGCCGGCCTCCGTGAGCAGCGCACCGGCAGCACCGAGCCGCTCCGGTGCCGACACGTCTCGGCACCCTGCACCGAAGACCCGGCACCGCTCACTCTCCCCGAGGAAGAAGCAAAAGGTGCCGAAGACGGCCACTGCGAAACAGCAGCAGAAGCCGTTAGCCCAGCCGCCACCGACTAAAACGGTACAGGCTGAGGCAGTGCACAAGAAGTGCACCGGGCCGTTGACTCCGGCACCGCAAGGGCCGTCGAATCCGGCGCCGCCCAGCTCCCCGGTGCCGACCGAGGAGGAGCTGAGGCTCCCGTCCACGCCGGAGGCGTTCGCGACGGCGAGGGAGCTGATCGACCTCACCGCTGATACGGGCTATCAGCTACCGGCACCGCCGGTGCGGACAGTCAAGTCCATCGGAAAGCCACTGATGATGCGCCCTCCCTCTCCTGGCGGCCGAGGTGATCGGAGCACCATGATACGCTCTCGCTCCCGTTCTCCCTCTAGACGGCGCTCGCCAACGCACCGGGGCCGATCCGCACGACGGTCAACGCCGAGACGCCGCTCCCCGTCTCATCACCGGTCGCAGTCCCGGTACCGCTCGCAATCGCGGTACCGGTCGCACTCCCGGCGGCGCTCCAGGTCCCGGTCGCCAAGTCACCGGCACCGCACCAGGTCCGGCTCCAGGCATCGCGGGCGATATCGAGGATCTCGCAGCCGCTCCCGGCGCCGCCGCTCGCGATCGAGGTCCGACTCCCGGCACCGCCGGTCGAGCTCCCGGCGCCGCCGGTCGAGCTCCCGGCGCCGCAGGTCGAGCTCCCGGCACCGCCGGTCGAGCTCCCGGCACCGCGCTTCGCGCAGATCCCATTCGCCTATCAGACCGCAGGACGACAGGCACCGTCCGTCAGCACCGGAGAGGCAGTTTACTCCGGCACCGGACGTCCGCCCGGGAACCGCAACGGCTCCTCCCTGGCCTTCGAGGGAACCCTCAGTTGCTTCTCCTGAGGGCAGTGCGGTAGACTTCCGAACGGGGTCTCTTCCGCAGGACCATGGACCCCAGCAGTGGGGATTTTGGGTACCCTGGGCCCAACATGAGCAGGGACCTCCCCTTCCTCCGAGGCAGCCAGGCTCGGCGCGTTCGGTGCCGGTGGCCACTGTCAGCAGGCCACCACCGTCTCCAACGCCACAGACCGCCGCTCACGACACGCCGTTGGGGCATGAGACACTGGCACCTGATCGCCCGGAGGCAGAGCAGGCACCTGAAGAGGTGCTGCCAGGTCAATCCTCGTCCTCCTCTCCCGACGAGGCTGTGGCAGGGGCGTCACCATCGGAACCCCCGCCTCTTGACCTGAAAGCGCACCAGGACCTTCTTCGGAGGGTAGCCAAAGCCATCAACCTGCCCATCGAAGAGGTCCAGGAGGTCGATGACCCCATCACGGATGTCGTCGGAGCAGACGCCCCCGTGAGAGTGGCGCTGCCGTTCATCCGCACAATCCAGCGGAACAATGCCGCCATCTGGCAGTCGCCTTCCTCCGTCCCTCCCACGGCACGCGGCGTGGAGAGGAAATATTCTGTACCACCTAAAGGGTACGAATACCTTTATGTGCACCCGACTCCAGACTCTTTGGTAGTCCAGTCCGTGAACGACCGGGAGCGTAACGGACAGCCTGCCGCTGCGCCCAAGTCTAAGGAGTCCAAACGCATGGACTTGCTGGGGCGCAAGATTTACTCGGCGGGCGGCCTCCAACTCCGCATCGTGAATCAAATGGCCCTGCTATCCAGGTATACATTTAACATCTTGGGATGCCTGGGAAAATTCGCGGAGCTGACCCCGCAAGACTCCCGCCGAGAATTCTCGGCCCTCCTAGAAGAGGGCAAGCTGGCCTCCAGGACCTTGATTAAGGCAGCGGTCGACTCAGCGGACTCGGGGGCCAGAACTGTGGCGTCCGGTGTAACCATGCAACGCATTGCGTGGCTGCAGTCGTCCACTTTACCGCCGGAGGTACAATATACCCTCCAGGACCTCCCCTTTGAAATGCAGGGCCTGTTCTCTGAGAAAACTGACACCAGAATTCAGACCCTGAAGGACGGACGAGTGGCAATCCGCACTTTGGGGATGCATACACCGGCCACTCAGAGGCGTCCGTTCCGGCAACAGCCCTATCGGCCCGTGCCACAGGCCAGATCTCGGCCATTTAATAATCGCAGGGCTCCATTCCGCCGCAGACCATCGGGCGGGCGGCGTAACCAGTCCCAAGGCTCGTCCAAGGCTCCTCAAGGTCCCAAGCCGACCTTTTGATGGGACGCCCGAGGACGGCGCACCACTCTCACCCCAGGATCCATCCCCTTTGTTTTCAAGTCGCCTTTCCCACTTCCTCCAGGCGTGGTGTTCTGTAACATCGGACAGCTGGGTGCTCAACACCATCCAGCGCGGCTACCGCCTACAGTTTATTTCGCCCCCACCCTCCCACCCACCTTCCCTGTCCCTCTTCAGGGACCCCTCTCACGAGCAAGTCCTCTTACAGGAGGTCCAGTCTCTGTTGAGCGTGGGTGCCATCGAGGAGGTGCCTCCCTGCAGGCGGGGCAGGGGATTCTACTCCAGATATTTCCTCATTCCCAAGGCGAAAGGAGGTCTTCGTCCCATCTTAGACCTCCGAGAGCTGAACAAGTACCTCTGCAAACTCAAGTTTCGGATGGTAACCTTGGGGACCATTATCCCTTCCTTGGATCCGGGAGACTGGTTTGCCGCCCTCGACATGAAGGATGCTTACTTTCATGTGGCAAATTACCCCCCCCCCCCCACAGACGCTACCTGCGCTTCATGGTCAACAAGGCCCACTACCAGTTTGCGGTGTTACCCTTCGGCCTCTCCACCGCACCGCGGGTATTCACCAAATGCATGGCGGTCGTGGCCGCGGCCCTCCGTCGTCGTCGAATTCACGTGTATCCATATCTCGACGACTGGCTGATTCGTGGCCGCACCCAAGAGCTGGTAGCGGCTCAGGTGTCCGAGATACTACATCTGTTTCGGTCTCTCGGCCTGCTTGTCAACGCCGAGAAGTCCCACTTAATTCCGGCGCAAAGGGTGGAATTCATAGGAGCCGTCCTCGACTCCAATCTGGCCAGAGCCTGCCTCCCTCGGGCTCGGCACGAGACGTTGGCCTCCCTGATACGGACACTGCAGGCCTTTCCAACGACAACAGTGCGGTGCTGCCTACGTCTCCTAGGTCACATGGCAGCGTGTACGTTTGTGACCGCGCACGCAAGGCTGCGACTTCGCCAGTTCCAAATGTGGCTGGCATCGGTGTACCGCCCTCAGCGCGACCCACTGGATATGGTGGTGGTGGTGCCGAGTCCCGCTCTCCAGTCGCTCACCTGGTGGCTGGATCCGGAGACAGTCTGCGCAGGGGTTCCGTTCCGCCCTCCGTGCCCGTCGATCACCCTGACCACAGACGCGTCGGCGCTGGGATGGGGGGCTCACATAGGAGACCTGCACACCCAGGGTCTCTGGTCAGCCCAGGAGCTCTCCCTCCATATCAACATCCGGGAGCTGAGAGCGATCCGTCTGGCGTGTCTCGCCTTTCGGACCCACCTTCAGGACCGCTGTGTAGCGGTGTACACGGACAACACCACAGCCATGTTCTATGTCAACAAGCAGGGCGGAGCCCGATCCTCCCCGCTCTGCAGAGAAGTGATGCTCCTATGGGACCTTTGCGTGACCCACTCGATTCGCCTCGAAGCGTTTTTTCTACCAGGAGTGCAGAACACGTTGGCCGACCGTCTGAGCAGGTCCTTCGCCTCCCACGAGTGGTCCCTTCGCCCAGATGTGGCTTACACAATCTTCCAGAGGTGGGGGTTTCCCCAGATAGACCTCTTCACCTCCCGGGCCAACAGGAAGTGCCACAGATTCTGCTCCTTCCAGGGCCAAGCTCCAGGCTCCCTCTCGGATGCGTTTCTCCTGCCATGGACGGAGTCCCTCCTCTACGCGTTCCCTCCGTTTCCGCTCGTCCACCGAGTATTACTCAAGCTTCAGAGGGACAGGGCCCGCGTAATACTTGTCGCTCCGGCCTGGCCGAGACAGCATTGGTATACCCTGCTGCTCGAGCTCTCGGTTCGGGAACCCATTCCCCTCCCGCTATGGCCGGACCTCATCACTCAGGACCTCGGCAGGCTTTGTCACCCGAACCTGCAGTCGCTGCATCTTACAGCTTGGTTCCTGAGTGGTTGACCGACGCAGAGAGAGGATGTTCGGCGGCGGTGCAGCAAGTTCTGCTGGAAAGCAGGAAGCCTTCGACGCGCTCTACCTACCTCGCAAAGTGGAAACGCTTTGCGCTGTGGTGCGACCAGCGAAGTCTTAACCCCTTCTCGGCACCCATCCAGACCGTCCTCGATTACCTCTGGTACCTGAAAGGTCAAGGTCTCGCGATCTCGTCCCTGAAGGTGCACCTGGCGGCTCTGTCAGCCTTCCGGCCCGCTGTAGCAGGTCGCTCTGTCTTCTCCAACCCAATGGTAGCCCGCTTCCTTAAGGGGTTAGACTGTCTCTACCCGCAGGTGCGTCCGCCTGCTCCGACTTGGGACCTGAACCTGGTTCTCACCCAGATGATGGGCCCACCCTTTGAGCCCCTGGCCACGTGCTCTCTCCTCCATCTCACCTGGAAAACGACCTTCCTTGTGGCGATCACATCCGCCAGACGGGTCTCGGAACTCCGCGCCCTGACGGCAGGTCCCCCATATACCGTCTTCCACGGGGACAAAGTGCAGCTTCGGCCACACCCGGCCTTCCTCCCCAAGGTGGTGTCGGCCTTCCACCTCAACCAGGAGATCTTCCTCCCGGTCTTCTTCCCGAAGCCGCACGCCTCACCTCGTGAGCAGCAGCTCCACACCCTGGATGTCCGCAGGGCCCTCGCTTTCTACATTGACCGGAC
The DNA here is from genome assembly GCF_020497125.1 of Mauremys mutica. Lineage (NCBI taxonomy): Eukaryota > Metazoa > Chordata > Testudines > Geoemydidae > Mauremys > Mauremys mutica. Next base: position 132,230,948 of record NC_059075.1, read on the forward strand.
GAAACCCTTCCGGCGTTCGACCCAACTGTTTGTAGCGATCGCAGACCGCATTAAAGGCGAGCCGGTTTCCTCACAGCGGATTTCATCCTGGGTGACGGCCTGCATACGAACGTGCTACGAGCTTGCTCGCGTCCCCCCGTGCCGACTCACTGCACACTCGACCAGGGCGCACGCCTCGTCGGCCGCCTTCCTGGCCCATGTTCCCATCCAGGACATCTGTCGAGCGGCCACCTGGTCTTCAGTCCACACCTTCGCTTCCCACTACGTGTTGGTGCAGCACTCTCGGGACGACGCAGCCTTCGGCTCCGCGGTATTACATTCCGCCACGTCTCATTCCGACCCCACCGCCTAGGTAAGGCTTGGGAATCACCTACATGGAATGCATAGGAGCAATCACTCGAAGAAGAAAAGACGGTTACTCACCTGTAGTAACTGGTGTTCTTCGAGATGTGTTGCTCCTATCCATTCCAGACCCGCCCTCCTTCCCCACTGTCGGAATAGCCGGCAAGAAGGAACTGAGGAGCGGACGGGCCGGCTGGGGTATATATCCAGCGCCATAGCGGCGCCACTCCAGGGGGCGCCCAGCCGGCCCGCCGGAGTTGCTAGGGTAAAAATGTTCTGAAGAACCGTGCACGCGCGGCGCGCACACCTACATGGAATGGATAGGAGCAACACATCTCGAAGAACACCAGTTACTACAGGTGAGTAACCGTCTTTTCCTAGAGATCCGCCTCATCCTGAGCGACATCCTTCCTTGCCCTTTGCTTTCAATAATCGTCAGGGCATACGTGACAACGAAGGCGAGCCAGAAGCAATCCATGGGGATCCTGGTGGCCAGCCCAAACCACTCCAGGGGGCTGAGGGGAAACCAGGCTTCTTTGGAGACCTGGTAAGCCACGGCCACGATGAGGCAGTTAGCCAGATCATAGAAGATGATCCATGCGACATAGGCGAACATGCCCATGGAGAGCCACTTGTGGACTGAGTAGATGAGGAAGACGCACACCGGGTAGGTCTTGACGGCCAGCATGATGGCTGTATAGTAGCAATACGGTAGCATCTTCCCCACTTCGGTCAAGTTGAAGGGCTTGATTTGTGCCATGTCCGTCATTGCTCGTTCCAAGTGGCCAACCTCGAAGATCAGGTACATGTTGGTCACTAGGATCATGTAGACAGCAGCTACAGTGGCCCCAGCCTTGGGGGACATGCCACAGAACCCCCCCGGGCACAAGATGATCGTCATGTTTTCTCCACAGGCAACGTCGTTGGCCAAGGAAATCAAAGGAGTGTTGCAGAGTAGAAAGGCAAGCTAGGAGAGACGTTGGCGGGGCTTGTGTTAGGGATGAAGCGCAGCGAACTCAAGCCTGTGCTGGAAAAGAAAAGGATCAGGCTAAAACATCATGTGCGGGGGACGTCGTCATGTGGAACACCTAAGGAGGAGAGTTGATCAGCGTGCGCACACACACACACTAACCCCATCTCACACACACTGTACCTGCATCCCACACACACACACACACTCTGTAACCCCATCTCACCAAGATTCCTACTAAACCAAAACTTGGTTATGTCCCCCATGATCCTATGTGCGCTTCACCATGTTCCACATCCCCCAACCCTCGAGTGCAGAGAAGGGCTCCCAGCCCCCTTAATCAATGACAGGGCATGCTCCAGAGCTCCTGAACTGAGAGATCTGCCAGCTTTAAAGGGAGGCCACCCTAGTCCCCTTTTAGAAACAGTGAAGGGGACAGGTGGTTGATTGCTTGAGTTCCTGTGGAACTGATTTTAATGGTGGTGAGATTAAATTTAATTGCGTTTACCGAATAATTAATGACATTAGGGTGCCTAAACCCTTGGCTCGACCTCCTCATTTTTTTAATCTCAATAACATAGTCTAGCAGTCTCACAGCTGTTGGCGTCCTCAGTGCAACCTGGTGGATAGAGCACTTAGGAGATTTGGGTTCTATTCCCACCTCTACCACTGGCTTGCTGGGAGATCGTGGGCAAGTCACATCCCTCACTGTGCCTCAGTTTCCCCACCTGTAAAATGGGGATAATGATACTGAGCTTTCTCAAGCGCTTTGAGAACTAAAGATGAAAAGTGCTAGATTACAGTCAGCTCTTTAGTATTATTTCATTAAAATCACCAAAGTATTTGCTGCAATGTAACCACTCAGCTATAGATTGCAGGCCCCTTGAGCCAGCTCTATACTGGCCCAGAACTTTATTTTAAACAAAGCATTGCAAAATAAAATAAATTAAGAGAAAAGGTGCAATGCCAAGCATTTCTCCTGGAAATCCGCAGACCACGTTTTCCAAAGAGCTCAGGGCCAGATTCACAAGAGCCCAACAGGACCTGCAATCTGGGCCAGGTTGACCAAATTAGCTCAGTGCTCAGCAGCTCCCACTGTGGTGCTCTGGCCAGATTTCTAGGCTATGGCTGCCAGCAATTCCCACTGAACTCAAAGGGTCAAAGCCTGGAGCTTTAGTCAAGCAAACTCCCATCAGTGTCAAGAGAAGTTTGTTTGAATGGCGACATCTGGAAGTAGCCCTTTATATTTCATCTCCATCTTTCATGCCCACCAACAGGAGGCATTTCCAGCCTCTCCTCAGTGAGCAGGTCAGGGCTAACTTACCTCCTTCTGAGAGAGAAAAGGGAGGAGACCTGGTGGATGGATCGGCTGTGATAGCTTTGCACCGTCTGGAAGTGATGCCTACCTACAATGCCACTGACCTTAGCCGCTAATGGCTGAGAGACCATGTGCTCTTCCCACTGGGACCCTGCTTTGCTAAAGGAATAACTCCTCCAACTACTCAGCTCACCAGGAACCTATAAAGCAAAGAGAACATAGGAATTGCCAGATGGAATCAGAACCAAGGTCCATCTAGTCCAGGAGCCTTTCTCCAACAGTGGCCGGTGCCAGATGCTTCAGAGGAAGATGCAAACAAACAAAAACCAGAAGGTAGCAGTGGGCTAATCTAACAGTTAGAAACTATGGCCAAACAGAAGGCACCTGGCCCAGATATTGGCAGAAACCAAACTATCCACCTGCCTAGAGCCAGCAAAAGGTGGCTGCTTCCCCCTGCTGGAGACCAGCACCCAGGACAAGGGCCTGGGAGACGACTTGTGTCCATGGCTAAGAAATCAGTAGTGCTTCCTTGGCCTGTTTGGGCAATGAAGAGATTTCTGACCCCACATGGGGCAGGGATGCATTACTGCCAGCCCTGGATCTTACACTTTAGAATGGGGTGTGACTCTGTTTGGCTTCCTCCCTTAAAAGAATCCAAAAAGAATTCAGGCCCCCATCACGCAAACTCTTAAACAGATGCAAAGTTATGTACCTACTCAAGTATTTTTAGGATCAGGGGCTTAGATTGTAGGTTCACTAGGGCAAGAACGGCAATATTGTCAACTCTCATCATTTTATCGTGATACTTGTGATATTTGGTGTTTTTCTTAAAGCCCCAGCTCCTAGAGGCAAGTGATTTGGTGAAAATGTCAACTTCTGTTTTAAAATTTTTTTTTCTAGCCCTCATGGTTGTGGAGAAAATCCAGAAAACATTACCCAAGTGCCCCCTAAAGGCAAGACAAAGAACCCATGTTTATTAATTAAAAAAAACAAACTTGATTTTTAAGCCAATCTCATAACTGTTGGGGCCTGACCCCTGACTTTTGAACACTTGGGGCTGGGCATGCTAGAACTTTCTACGTGTTCTGTGCAGCACATCATACCATAATAAACAATCCATATTTAAAATAACCTGAAAGCATGTAAAAATTCAGATGCATTTTTTAAAAAATCGCAATTACTCTGTACCACTGCATATGTTTCCATCTGGGAGAGTGGAACTAGCCTTGTCAGTTTCACTTTCTTCCTCTGTGTCTTAAGGGGAAGCTGCAAGTTTTGGGTGGTCAAGCCTGCGGAGGAATTGTTAACAGCCACATACAAGTGGCTTTTATTGCAACTTTAAAAAAGAATTTCTATCAAAGTCAGGTTTGATCAATTCCCATCCCCCCCTCCTCTACACTTTAAAAAATAAATACATTTGGGGGCTATCCTAGGTTGGTGTATGTGGATTCCAAAGAGACCCAAATAAATAGAAATCTATTAATTAATTTATGTTATTGCAACCCTTCTGCCAAAGAGCGCCATCCCCTGTGATCTCCAGACCAGCGGGTACATTAATGAGAGTGCCTTCAGGCCCCAACCCAGATCAGGGTTGTGTGAGTCTGTTTGCGTGGACTCTATTATTATTATTTGTGTTGTGTATGTGGGGCTAGGTGCTGTACATATATATGCACAATAGACAATCTCTTCCCCAGAGAGCTGACAATCTCAATAGATGGGGCAGCAAAGAGTGGGAGAGAGAAAAGGTACAATTAGCCCCAGGTCACCTGTGAGGAACTGAGGCCCAGACAAACTTGCCTAAAGTTGCTGTTTGACACCTCAGGGAGCCTTTTAGGGGGCTGCTATCACAGGAGAGATGAGCTCCTTGCAGCACCGACACCACTCCTGCACTGATCCAACATAAGACAGCCTGATAATGCTTTATTCTAGCCCAGTCAAAGGCTTCCTGGGGCATTCATGGACAACATAAGTACCAGTACATCTGAGAGTGTTGCGCTAGACAGCTTCCCAGCAGGGGGCGTCAGAGGATGCCAGTGTGGAGAGGTTAATATCTGGGAACTCTACTGGCAGGAAGTGCTTGATGAGGAAGACCAGTACTTGGAGGGGCGGGGGGGATGAATAAAGCCTCAGTGTTACATGGTCTTGGCTCGCTCTCATTTTATGCTGGAGCCCTCAGCAGTAAACAGCCTTTGGAACTGTGTTTGTACAGCACCTAGCACAGGGGGGCCCTGCTTCCTGGGGACGTCCCCTCCCACAGTACCAATAATAACTAATAATCACGAGCCGACGTGCGCTCACTCGCACCCGCGCTCCCTTAGCTCCCGGACCGTGTCTCGTCAGCTTCGTCTCAGAAGCCTTCTCAATGCAAACCCTGGGCCAGCGTGTAACTCTTGACTTTGCTGGCGTCGCGCTGTGCCAGAGCCATCTCGCCTTACACCACGTGTAGACCAGAGCCCCTCTTCACTTGGAGGTTTATACCGGCGCCACTGAAAGCACAGTCGGGTCTAGCATACCCGTCCGTGCCACACTGGGTGAACAGCACCCGTTCCCCTAAATACTCCCTACATTGGCCCTTACAAACCCCACCCCCAGCCGTAAATACCTGACCCCAATGGGAGCTCCCTAACCGCTCGCACGCTTTTTATTCCGTCCCATCACTCCCTACCATGGCTACCCGCAGAACCAGCGTTACCATAAACTTTGTAGTATTCCCTCCCCACTCTGTGCTTACTAGTGACGGGCCTGGGCTGGAGACGAACGCCCTCATGGTTCTGTGAGGCTTTCAAGCTGAGGTCTGGAGCCATCTCTAGGACTTCTGGTTCTTTTAATGGGGGCTTCCTTTCGTCCCTCTTGCTCTGCTTCGGCCCGTGGCCAGCTTCCCCCCATCCTACTCTGTCAATGAGACTCAGCTGTGGAGGGCCTGAAGGGGGGCATTTAGTCTCAGTAGGGCCTTGCCTTCTCCGCTGAGGCTGCTGACCAGGCGGCCTGAGTTGCTGCCAGTTGTGGTGCTTGTGTGAGGTGAATACCAGGCTGCTGGGAGTTGGGCTGAGCCCCACCAAACTCATGTCACACAGGAATGGGGAGCTGGGCTCAGAAAGCTGGATCCTGGCTCCCTTTGCTGATTGGTGCCTTTCCTCAGCTTGCTGACTATTTATTGAGTGAATACCCAGTCCCCGCAGGCAGCAGGTGGCATTTCATCCCCTTCCTCAGTCTGTGTATTGCCCTATATTTGTCCTGGTTGGCTCATGCCTTCCTCTATGTGTGTCATTGGCACATGCTAGCGGGACTCCATAGCTATCATTTTAGAGTGACATTCGCCCGAGGCCTTGGCACTACTTAAGTCCTCAAAATAGGCCTTAAGGGCAGGACTTTCCGACACGTTTGCACACTGGGGATTGGGCACTGCTGAAATCTGACCCTTACTTAGGTCTGAAGGAGCTCATTGGAAAACCATGTCCCAGCTGCAGGTGCTGAGTCCTTGACTATCTGTCCTTGCATTCATTTGCCGATCTAGCCCCATGCGGGCCCTCTGCCCTGGGGTGCATTTCACCTTTCATGGGAAAACCAGGATCTGGGCAGAATAAAACCTTAAAGTCAAACTTTTCCTCTCCTGCCCCGTTGCAAGATGGCAAGTAAAGGGTTAAAACCTGAGCACCACCTTCCTTTGGGGGGCACTAATTGGGATGCTGGCTTAGCCCATCAGGGAGGAGGGGAATGTCTTGTAACTAGGGCTGATTTCATCTGAGTCGTTCCCAAACAATTTCCCCAAGGAACAAAGCCTGTGGGGCCAATTTGTGGAGAAGCCAGAGGTAAAATTCCCAGGGAGAGGGAATTTTCTCTCTATCCTGAGGCCTGGATGGAACAGATGGATTGTGAAGGACCCAATCTAGTGACCTCTGATATGAAAAGGAATCTTTCCACAGACTTCAGTGGGAGTTGGGGCAGACCCTGAGCACTTAGACTAGATTTTCAAGCATGCCCACTGATTCAGGGTGGCTCAGTTCCTCAGGCCACACTAAGTAGGCCTGATTTGCAGAGATGCTGAGCATTCACGGCCCCCCTTGGCTTCTGCTGCACTTATGCTTCATGCTTCTGAAAATCAGGCACCAGGGTGTCCCAAACCTGGAGATGCCCCAAGTCGGTGGTCACTTTAGAAAACATTGACCTTTGGACTCCCCGTGCCAGAGTTTCCCCCTCTGCAAACGGGGACTAGTGATATTGATCTGACCTCCTGCTGATTGTGAGGTTTAGTGCGTTCATGGTTTGCAAAGGGTTATGAGCGCCTCTGTGTTGTCTCTCGGTGCATTGTGAGTTTGCTAACCAGATGGAAGAGAAAGCTGAGCTCCAGCTGCAAAAGCTGGTTGCAGATTTTGATCAGCCTAATCTTTGGGGGAGAGGGGGAATGCGTTTTGATCTTAAGTCTTTTCCAGCCCATTATAAAGAGAGGGGCCATTTATGAGAGTGAGATGCCAACTGCCAGACGTTGGGGATTTTTAGGCGGGGGGCAGTGACTCAGGCTGACCTCTATGTAAGATATCACAATGATGATTGCTGCTAGTGCCTGTGAGCCCCGTCACGGATCAGGACCTGTCCCATTAGGAACATGGCACGTTAGAAATAAGGCATGCATTTGTTAAAATGCGGGTGATTAACCATTGGCACAAACGGCCAAGGGATGGGGTGGATTTTCCATCTCTTGATGTTGTCCAATCAGACCTAGGTGCCTTCTGGAAGACATGCTTTAGCCAAACACAAGTTGGGCTCAGTACAATAGTAACTGCAATTCTCTGGGCAGTGATTCCCAACTAGGGATCTGCAGCCCCCTGGGTAGCCGTGAGCAGGTTATAAGAGGATCTGCCCCAGGCAGCGGGACTCGGGGGAGGGAGCGCTACCTCCACCCCTTTACTCACCTCAGCGGGCCACCCAGCCTGTGGGTCAGCACCAGCAACGAGCTTCACACCGAGTAAGTAAAACAAAAATAATATTCCAGTTTTTTATTTTTGTATCTCTGTGGCACAGGTGGGCCGGGGAGTTTTTAGAGCATGTTGTGGGGGCCTCAGAAAGAAAAGAGTTGAGAACTCACGATAGAGAGGTCAGACTAGGTCAGGGGTTCTCAAACTGGGGGTTGGGACCCCTCAGGAGGTTGCGAGGTTATTACATGGGGGGTTGCAAGCTGTCAGCCTCCACCCCAAACCCTGCTTTGCCGCCAGCATTTATAATGATGTTACATATATATAAAAAGTGTTTTTAATTTATAAGGGGGGGGGTCAGACTCAGAGACTTGCTGTCTGAAAGGGGTCACCGGTACGAAAGTTTGAGATGCACTGGACTGGGTAATCTAATGGTCCCCTCTGACTTTAAAGGCTATGGAAGTCTGAAACTCTGAACCTTTCTGTTCTAATAGGACTCAAGAGACAGCACGCATGCCCCCCACTTTGCCCCTGCCTTGGAGGGGCTGATCTCGCTGCAGCTGGGAGCTACAAAATTAACCTTCAGTTTTCACTTGGCTTTAAGTTCCTTCCCCTGTTTGGCTGGGCACAGGAGGGAGAACTGATTCTTGTCCCTTCACTTTCAGTCTTGTTCAGAATCGAAAGTTGGCCTTTGTCTTTGGCCCATTTCCAGCTGGGAGGCTCCTGCTGGCCCCAAGGGGGTGACTGGTTCAGGAGAAAAGAGAAGCTCTGTAAGGTGTATAATGCAGAGTGGTGTAGGTGGCCTGGCTTCTTACCAGATGTAGAATTGTACTGCCCTCTGGTGTTAGCATGTCCCATTTAGGCACAGAAACAAAGAGACAGAGGATACGTCTACACTACGGGACTATTCCGAATTTGCATAAACCGGTTTTGTAAAACAGATTGTATAAAATCGAGTGCGCGCGGCCACACTAAACACATTAAATCGGTGGTGTGCGTCCACGATCCGAGGCTAGCATCGATTTCTGGAGTGTTGCACTGTGGGTAGCTATCCCATAGTTCCCGCAGCCTCCCCCGCCCCTTGGAATTTCTGGGTTGAGATCCCAGTGCCTGATGGGGCAAAAATCATTGTCGCGGGTGGTTCTGGGTAAATGTCGTCAGTCACTCCTTCCTCTGGGAAAGCAATGGCAGACAAGCATTTCACGGCTTTTTTCCCTGGATTGCCCTGGCAGATGCCATAGCATGGCAATCATGGAGCCTGTTTTGCCTTTTGTCACTGTCACCGTATGTGTACTAGATGCCGCTGACAGAGGCGATTCAGCAGCGCTACATAGCAGCATGCTTTTGCTTTTGCATGACAGCAGAGATGGTTACCAGCCATACTGTACCATCTACCAATCCATAAATTGGTAAAAAGATGATCATGGTTACCAGTCCTTTTGCACTGCACCATCTGTTGCTGCTCTTAGCCAGGGGCACAAAAGCCAAAATTGGGAATGACTCCCTGATTCAATCCCTCCTTTTTGGTATCTAAAAATAGAATCAGTCCTGTCTAGAATTTGGGCAAGTGTACTAGAGAACCACTGTATCATAGAACCAGAGAGCACAGCTGCTCTGTATCAGATCCAGCAGAAATTATGAGCTGTATGCTATTCACAGGGGGTGCTCCTGCAACAACCCCACCTGTTGATTCCGTTCTTCCCCCAGCCTTCCTGGGCTACCGTAGCATTGTCCCCCCACTTGTGTGATGAAGTAATAAAGAATGCAGGAAGAAGACACAGTGACTTGTTAGTGAGAAATGAGTGGAAGGCAGCCTCCAGCTGCTATGATAGTCCAGACAGGACAGTAAGGAGTGTGGAGGAGAGGAGCCCAGCATCCCTCTGCTAGTCCAGGGGCAATTGAATCTTTTCTTTACACATGAAGGGTGGGGGCTGATGGAGCTCAGCCCCCTGTTGCTATGATGACGATGGTTATCAGCCATACTGTACCATCTACCAGGAAAAATTAGGACCAGGCGCCCTTGATTGACCTTACCGATGCTAGTCGGCATGGTTACCAGTCCTTTTGCACTGCCCCATGTGCCAATAGGCTGATGATGAGGACGGGTACCAGTCGTTTTGTACCATCAGCCACCCATGGCGGGGGGGGGGGGGGAACAAGGATATTGGCGTTGAGTGCTGCAGCATTGCATCTATCTGCAGCATTCAGTAAAGATAGGGTGACATGTAAAAGAGTCAAGAGAGGATTGTTTTCCCTTTCACTTCTGGGGGTGGGTGGGGGGGTGCGTAGATTGCCGAGCTATGCCCTGACCCACCGCGGACACTGTGTTTGACCCTAGAAGCATTTGGAGCTCAGCCAAGAATGCAAATACTTTTCGGAGACTGCAGGAACTGTGGGATAGCTGGAGTCCTCCAGTCCAGGAGCGTCCATTTGATTCTTTGGCTTTCCGTTACGCTTGTCACGCAGCAGTGCGCTGAGCCCCTGCTATGGCGTCTGTCTGGAGATTTTTTAAAAATGATTTTGAATTTCGTCTTCTGTAACGGAGCGCTGATAGAACAGATTTGCCTGCCCTTACAGCGATCACATCCGCATGGTCCATGTGGGAGCTCTTTCTTTATTTTGATTTTTAACTGCATCGCCACCCGTGCTGATCAGAGCTCCACGCTGGGCAAACAGGAAATATTCAAAAGTTCGCGGGGCTTTTCCTGTCTACCTGGACACTGCATCCGAGTTCAGATTGCTGTCCAGAGCGGTCAGTGGTGCACTGTGGGATACCGCCCAGAGGCCAATACCGTCGATCTGCGGCCACACTAACCCTAATCCGATATGGTAATACCGATACTAGCGCTACTCCTCTCGTTAGGGAGGAGTACAGAAACCGGTTTAAAGAGCCCTTTATACCGATATAAAGGGCCTCTCAGTGTGGACGGGTGTGGCGTTAAATCGGTTTTACGCTCCTAAAACCGGTTTAAACGCCTAGTGTAGACCAGGCTAGATTTTCATGTGCTCAGTGCTTGGCTCTTCCGAAAATCTGACCCCACTCGTGTCTGCTGAGCCCTAGAAAATCTGGTCCTAGGAATCCCTGTCTAACTTTAAAACAGTCACTTCCTCGCCTCACTTGAATGTTAAAGAGAAACACTGGGGGCCATTCTCCTTCACCTCACACCTTGTGTAAATCATTCCGGCTCACGCACAGTGGGCAAACAATGCAAGCAACGCAGCCTGCCAGCAGTTTATACTGACTTTCTGCTCATGTAGTCCTGGTGTAAGTGACCATGCATGGTGCAGGGAAATGGAGAATCAGACCCATTCTCTTCTTGAATTTTTACACAAATAAGAGTATTTTGCCCACTTAGAACACCTTCCTTCTCGGGTCCTCACAGCACTTTTGAGAGTATTGAAGGAATCCTCTAGACTCCTCTGGGCACAGGTCTGTACTATTATCCCCACTTTACAGATGGGGAAACGGAGGCACAAGGCGGGGAAGTGACTTGCCCACAGTCAGACGGACAAGTTGACACTTGAGTTTTAACCTTGACTAAATTGATTGCTAATTATCTCACGGCAATTAATATATGTCTGCACAGGCTAGTTTGAATGCTCCCCAAATACATGTTCCAGAATTGCAAATGTTTGTTTACCGCAGAGTTTGTTATCAGCCTGTAACAAAAGTTTAGGGCAGTGATACTCAGACCTCAGTAGTTCAGGAGCCAAATTAGTGATCAACATTACCCAAAAGAGCCACAGTCATGTGAATGATGGGGAAATATATATATTATTCTCACAGCAAATAAGTTAATAACTTAGTGCAAGTGCATAGAGGTCCTGGATTTCAGTCTCTTCCCTAGCAGCCTAAATTTGGCTTCCAGGACATCTCTCCTACCCTTTCCTATGTCATTGGTACCTACATGTACCACAACCACCGGCTCCTCCCCAGCACTACACATAAGTCTGTCTAGATGCCTCGAGAGATCCGCAACCTTCGCACCAGGCAGGCAAGTCACCATACGGTTCTCCCGGTCATCACAAACCCAGCTATCTATGTTTCTAATAATCGAATCTCCCATTACTAACACCTGCCGTTTCCTAGAAACTGGAGTTCCCTCCCCCGGAGAGGCAACCTCCATAGAAAAACACAAAGCAAATCCCCAGGAGAAAGAGAAAAGGCCAGTTCCGCCACCATGTACCTCCAAAGTCCGTACATGGTCTCTGAGGGCCAGGAGCTCCTTGCACCGACTGCACACATATGCCACCCGCCCACAGGGCAGGTAATCATACATGCAACACTCAGCGCAATAAACTGGATAGCCCCCACTCTGCTGCTGGGCTTCTGCCTGCATTGTCTCCTAGTTAATGGAAGGGCGGTTTACAGAAAGGGGTTTTGAAATGTGGTTCGGTTTATAGGTTTTAGGGGGACCACAAGGAAGGGGTTTAGGGCTGGCAAGAAACTCCCCTCCCTTCCCACTCCCCTTCTGAACTCCCTTGCGAAACTCCCTATTAGCAGCCCCTGGTCGCTTGTGCGCGGCTTAATAAAGCCCTGGCCTGAGTGAATGCCCCGCCCACTGATTAAGACTCAGCCAATTACCAGAGGCTTCGAGCTTTCAAACCTGCCTCCAACTGCCAGCCAGAGCACATGGTCTCTCAAACAAACAAACAAACAAACAGACTGACAAACACAAGCTCAGCACACAGCAAGTAACCCCCAAACACAAACAAACACACACTACAGACAGTCACTTACCCCATGGGTGGCAAGTTTGTAAAAATTTTGGTGGGGCCCAGAACCCGCCCCCAACTCCGCCCCCCCAACTCCGCCCCCACCTGCCTAAGGCTCTGGGAGGGGGCTCGGCGGGGGAGGTCTGGGGTGCAGATCCTGGGCTGGGGATTAGGGTGCAGGAAGGGTGCTGGGTGCAGGCTCTGGGCTGGGGCAGGGGGTGGGTGTGCAGGAGGAGGTGAAGGGTGCAGGCTTTGGGATGGAGTTTGGGGTTGGGAAGGGGTGTGTGGGAAGGGGGAGGGAGTTTGGGGATAGGAGGGAGTGCAGGGTGAGGACTGTGGGGCTGAGGATGAGAGGTACATGATGCAGGACGGGGCTCAGGGCTAGGGAAGAGGGTTGGGCTGTGGGGTGAGGGCTGTGGATGAGGGGTTCATGATGCGAGGGGGCTCAGGGCTAGGGAAGAGGGTTGGGCTGTGGGGTGAGGGCTGTGGATGAGGGGTTCATGATGCGAGGGGGCTCAGGGCTAGGGAAGAGGGTTGGGCTGTGGGTGAGGGCTGTGGATGAGGGGTTCATGATGCAGGAGGGGGCTCAGGGCTAGGGCAGAGGTTTGGAGTGTGGGGTGAGGGCTGTGGATGAGGGGTTCATGATGTGGGGGCGCTCAGGGCTGGGGCAGAGGATTAGGGTGCGGGGGGATGAGGGGTTCATGATGTGGGGGCGCTCAGGGCTGGGGCAGAGGATTAGGGTGCGGGGGATGAGGGCACTCGCTAGGGCAGAGGATTAGGGTTCAGGGGGATGAGGGGTTCATGATGTGGGGGCGCTCAGGGCTGGGGCAGAGGATTAGGGTGCGGGGGGATGAGGGGTTCATGATGTGGGGGCGCTCAGGGCTGGGGCAGAGGATTAGGGTGCGGGGGATGAGGGCTCTGGCTGGGGCTGAGGATTAGGGTGCAGGGGGATGAGGGGTTCATGATGTGGGGGAGCTCAGGGCTGGGGCAGAGGATTAGGGTGCGGGGGGATGAGGGGTTCATGATGTGGGGGCGCTCAGGGCTGGGGCTGAGGATTACAGTGAGGGGGGATGAGGGCTCTGGCTGGGGCTGAGGATTAGGGTGCAGGGGGATGAGGGTTTCATGATGCGGGGGCGCTCAGGCCTGGGGCTGAGGATTAGGGTGCGGGGGGGATGAGGGCTCTGGCTGGGGCTGAGGATTAGGGTGCAGGGGGATGAGGGGTTCATGATGTGGGGGTGCTCAGGGCTGGGTCTGAGGATTAGGGTGCGGGGGGAATGAGGGCTCTGGCTGGGGCTGAGGGTTTGGGGTTGGAGAGGCTCAGGGTAAGGGCAGCCTGCCTTGCCAGTACTGGCGGTGGGCAGGCATTAGGACCCTGCGGCAGCAGACAGCAAATCTGCTGGGAGCCCTCCGGGCAGCAGGCAGGGGAGAGGCGCGCTGCGTTCTGTCAGGCAGGGACGCAACACAACGTGGCGGAGGGGGAGGAACACGCGGACGGGGGGTGGCAGGCGGGGGCTGGGACCTGCTCCAGGCAGGGTCGCGGCGGCGGGGGGAGACCTGCGGTGGCCGGGGCCGATCCAGGCAGGACCGGGTGGGGGGGCGGGAAGAGACCCAGCTCCAACTATTGCTGGAGCAGGGCGCCCAGCCCTGAATATTGCTGGGGCCCGGGCCCCACACAAATATATAACCTGCCGCCCATGACTTACCCCACAGATGCTGTATTAGCTCCTCCTTCATCTGGAGAACTCCCTTGCGAAACTCCCTGTTAGCAGCCCCTGTTCGCAAAGCTCTAATGCCTCTATGGTGGCATTCTCAGAAATGCTCCCAGTTCCACGCGCAGGGCCAGGTAGGCAGGCGGAGCTTCAGAGTCTCAATGCGTGGATGAGACGATGGTGTAGAGAGGAGGGGTTCACGTTCATTAGGAACTGGGGAAACTTCTGGGATGGCAGGAGCCTATACAGGAGAGATGGGCTCCACCTAAACCAAAGCGGAACCAGACTGCTGGCACTAAACATTAAAAAGGTTGTAGAGCAGTTTTTAAACTAGGAGATGGGGGAAAGCCGACCGCTGCAGAGGAGCGTGTGGATCGGACACAGACTTTTCTTAGGGGAGAGTCTGATGATAGAGAATCTCCAGGTTATAGTCAGGAGCAGAGGACTGAAGAGTATAATGTAAGGGCCGGATCAGATGATAAACAGTCACATAAAAAAGAATCTGGCACATCAGAAAAAGGCAGGCTAATAAACAGGGACAAGTTTTTAAAGTGCTTGTACACAAATCCCAGAAGTCTAAATAATAAGATGGGTGAACTAGAGTGCCTTGTGATAAAGGAGGATATAGATATAATAGGCATCACAGAAACCTGGTGGACTGAGAGCAATCAATGGGACACAATCATTCCGGGGTACAAAATATATCGGAAGGACAGAACAGGTCGTGCAGGGGGAGGAGTGGCACTATATGTGAAAGAAAGTATAGATTCAAATGAAGTAAAAAGCTTAAGTGAATCCACATGTTCCATAGAATCTCTGTGGATAGAAATTTCATGCTCTAGTAAAAATATAACATTAGGGACCTATTATCGACCACCTGACCAAGACAGTAATAGTGATGATGAAATGCTAAGGGAAATTAGAGAGGCTATCAAAATTAAGAACACAATAATAGTGGGGGATTTCAATTATCCCCATATTGACTGGGAACATTTCACTTCAGGACGAAATGCAGAGATAAAATTTGTCGATACTTTAAATGACTGCTTCATGGAGCAGCTGGTACGGGAACCCACAAGGGGAGAGGCAACTCTGGATTTAATCCTGAGTGGAGCGCAGGAGCTGGTCCAAGAGGTAACTATAGCAGGACTGCTTGGAAATAGTGACCATAATACAATAACATTCAACATCCCTGTGGTGGGAAGAACACCTCAACTGCCCAACACTGTGGCATTTAATTTCAAAAGGGGGAACTATACAAAATTGAGGGGGTTAGTTAGGCAAAAGTTAAAAGGTACAGTGACTAAAGTGAAATCCCTGCAAGTTGCATGGGCCCTTTTTAAAGACACCATAATAGAGGCCCAACTTCAATGTATACCCCAAATTAAGAAAAACAGTAAAAGAACTAAAAAAGAGCCACCGTGGCTTAACAACCATGTAAAAGAAGCAGTGAGAGATAAAAAGACTTCCTTTAAAAGGTGGAAGTCAAATCCTAGTGAGGCAAATAGAAAGGAACACAAACACTGCCAACTTAAGTGCAAGAGTGTAATAAGAAAAGCCAAAGAGGAGTTTGAAGAACGACTAGCCAAAAACTCTAAAGGTAATAACAAAATGTTTTTTAAGTACATCAGAAGCAGGAAGCCTGCTAAACAACCAGTGGGGCCCCTTGACGATCGAAATACAAAAGGAGCGCTTAAAGATGATAAAGTCATTGTGGAGAAACTAAATGGATTCTTTGCTTCAGTCTTCACGGCTGAGGATGTTAGGGAGATTCCCAAACCTGAGCTGGCTTTTGTAGGTGACAAATCTGAGGAACTGTCACAGATTGAAGTGTCACTAGAGAAGGTTTTGGAATTAATTGATAAACTCAACATTAACAAGTCACCGGGACCAGATGGCATTCACCCAAGAGTTCTGAAAGAACTCAAATGTGAAGTTGCGGAACTATTAACTAAGGTTTGTAACCTGTCTTTTAAATTGGCTTCGGTACCCAATGACTGGAAGTTAGCTAATGTAACGCCAATATTTAAAAAGGGCTCTAGGGGTGATCCCGGCAATTACAGACCGGTAAGTCTAACGTCGGTACTGGGCAAATTAGTTGAAACAATAGTTAAGAATAAAATTGTCAGACACATAGAAAAACATAAACGGTTGAGCAATAGTCAACATGGTTTCTGTAAAGGGAAATCGTGTCTTACTAATCTATTAGAGTTCTTTGAAGGGGTCAACAAACATGTGGACAAGGGGGATCCGGTGGACATAGTGTACTTAGATTTCCAGAAAGCCTTTGACAAGGTCCCTCACCAAAGGCTCTTACGTAAATTAAGCTGTCATGGGATAAAAGGGAAGGTCCTTTCATGGATTGAGAACTGGTTAAAGGGCAGGGAACAAAGGGTAGGAATTAATGGTAAATTCTCAGAATGGAGAGGGGTAACTAGTGGTGTTCCCCAAGGGTCAGTCCTCGGACCAATCCTATTCAATTTATTCATAAATGATCTGGAGAAAGGGGTAAACAGTGAGGTGGCAAAGTTTGCAGATGATACTTGTGACGTTATTGATATAAATTGGGACCATATAGAACACGGGTTGCAACCAAGGTCCTGTAGTGGCACCAAATCTTAGGTAAAGGGGGTCATATAGGGTGTCTAAGACCAGGTTATGGGTTGCTGGTTATGATTATGCTGTCTGTGTGCATGTATCATTTTTAGTTGAAGTTATGTATATTGGCTCTATACTGTCTGTATTTCAAGTTGGTGATGTGCTACTGGGTGATATCCTTAGCTCTGCTTAGCCTGCTTAATGGCCCATTAAGGACCATCAGCTACACAATTGACCCATGAAGAGAAGGCAAACACGCCTTATGACTCAGCAAAGTATGCAGGGACTGGCCCCTGTGACTCCAGACTCCATTTTGCTGTAATTTTCCACAGTGAGGACAAAGAGGTTCTTACACCTGGAAAAGCCTATATAAGGCTAATGCATCATCTCCATCTTGTCTTCAATCCTGCTTCTTACCTCTGGAGGGACTTTGCTACAAACTGAAGCTCTGCACAACGGACTGAATGACCCATCCCAGCGGGGGATGTTCCAGAGACTTGATTTGAACCTGCAGTTTACTCCATCACTGCTGCAAGCCTGAACTAAGAACTTTGCCATTACTGTATGTAATTGATTCCATTTAACCAATTCTACCTCTCATCTCTACCTTTTTCCCTTTGTAAATAAACCTTTAGATTTTAGATTCTAAAGGATTGGCAACACCGTGATTTGTGGGTAAGATCTGATGTGTATATTGACCTGGGTCTGGGGCTTGGTCCTTTGGGATCGAGAGAACCGTTTTCTTTTATTGGGGTGTTGGTTTTCATAACCATTCATCCCCAGGACGAGTGCACTGGTGGTGATACTGGGAGACTGGAGTGCCTAAGGAAATTGCTTGTGTGACTTGTGGTTAGCCAGTGGGGTGAAACCAAAGTCCTTTTTGTCTGGCTGGTTTGGTTTGCCTTAGAGGTGGAAAAACCCCAGCCTAGGGCTGTGACTGCCCTGTTTGAGCGATTTGTCCTGAATTGGCACTCTCAGTTGGGTCCCGCCAGAACCGCCTCGTCACAATACTAAACTGCTCAAGATAGTTAAGACCAAAACAGATTGTGAAGAACTTCAAAAAGATCTCACAAAACTAAGTGATTGGGCAACAAAATGGCAAATGAAATTTAATGCGGATAAATGTAAAGTAATGCACATTGGAAAAAATAACCCCAACTATACATACAACATGATGGGGGCTAATTTAGCTACAATGAATCAGGAAAAAGATCTTGGAGTCATCGTGGATAGTTCTCTGAAGATGTCCACGCAGTGTGCAGAGGCGGTCAAAAAAGCAAACAGGATGTTAGGAATAATTAAAAAGGGGATAGAAAATAAGACTGAGAATATATTATTGCCCTTATATAAATCCATGGTACGCCCACATCTCGAATACTGTGTACAGATGTGGTCTCCTCACCTCAAAAAAGACATTCTAGCACTAGAAAAGGTTCAGAAAAGGGCAACTAAAATGATTAGGGGTTTGGAGAGTGTCCCATACGAGGAAAGATTAAAGAGGCTAGGACTCTTCAGCTTGGAAAAGAGAAGACTAAGGGGGATATGATAGAGGTATATAAAATCATGAGTGATGTTGAGAAAGTGGATAAGGAGAAGTTATTTACCTATTCCCAGACAGATACTGGGCTAGATGGACCTTTGGTCTGACCCGGTACGGCCATTCTTATGTTCTTATGTTCTTATTAATAACTCAATTGGTTAATAACATAGTAAAAGCATCCTGACTGGTTAATAACTTAGATTGGCTAATAATTCAATCACACAGTGTTTTAACATCATGTGCTGCAAAGAGCCGCAGGAGACCCATTAAAGAATCACCCGTGGCTCGCAAGCCTCAGTCCGAGTCTCACTGGTTTAGGGAGGGTCCAGACTGGCCTTCGCAAAGGTCTTAGCTACCCTGATTGACTCAAAGGAACAAACTCAAGGCCAGCGCACAGATGATGGTTATGACAGAGAGCCCAGGAGGCCCAGCGTCCAGCTCTTTGCTTTAGCAGCCAAACCACCCCTTCTCATTTACTTACAAAACGAGGTAGGAGAAATAAAGTAGGACCTGTTTTTCAGAGGCTCTGAGATCCTGCAAGGGGATCATATCATTAAACATTGTATGACAGGGTCCATTTTCAAAGGAGCTCAGCTTCCATTTAGACACCCAAAAGCAGAGGCCATGGTTCTCAATGGGAGCTGCCAGGCGCTGAGCACATCTGCAAACCTAGCCCCCTCCTTAGATGTCTACACGGAAGCTGAGCTCTCAGGAAACTTTGGCACCAATTGTGAGTGCTGCAGGCTTGAAAAGCTGGCGAATAATGCAGCCAGGCCAGGGACAGCATTAAGGGTGCCTGGGAAACGTTCACTTTGACATGCCCCGGCGTTGGTTGCCTGGCTTTGCAGCGTTTGTGTTCTCTTCATCGACACAGAGATTGTAATGCAATGTTTAAGGTGTTGGGTTTTGTTGTTGTTATTCTGAGAGAGGGAGAGAGGAAAAGAAAATTGAGACAGAAAAGAAATTCCATAATGTGGAACTACTTGCTGGACAATGGTAAAGTGTAGTGTCCTGGACAAAGGTCCTGATCCGAAGTCATTAGAGAAGAAGGATGGTCCAGTCTAGGAACTGGCCTCTCTGCTCAAGTCCCTGTTAGCGGGCATGGCTGGCAATTGTTGCATCCTTGCTAGAGGCAGCCAGAGCCACGTAGGAACTGCCAGGATAAAGTCAGCACCCCAGCAAGTTCCTTGGGGCTGGCAAGCTTTTGCTGCAGGATCCCATGCACAGCCTCTAACTTCACTCCTCCCGTAGAGCAGAAAGCCTTCTTCCCTTCCCTCAACAGCAGATTCAGCACAAGTGGAGTAAACCCCCTGGCTGATCAGCTCCTTGGAGAAGCAGCCACAAAGCCCACACCCACCTACAAACTAAACGCCAGCAGCTCTATAGTCGGTACTCGCACCCCTGCTCCGCAGGATGGGGTGGGGAGATCAACACGTCACTCGTATCACACATTCACATTCAGAAGATTTTTCCCCCTTTAGGAAAAAAAAGGGGAGTGCATGGAGCATTGGGTGTTGGGGGAGGTATGGCTCTGCTTGTTTTTTAACCTTGGCAATAGCAGCAATGGAAAGTTCCTTCCTGCTTTTGGTGGATAACTCTTTGGAGATCTCAACTGTGTAGTGTGAAGTGTCTCTTCCTTCCCTACTCCTCAATGGAAAGGTGTGGGATCTTCAACAAAGATGTCCCAAGTGTTTCTCCCATGTTTGAGTTCCATAGATTCTACAAGGCCAACAGCCCTCCAATCTCCAAGAGAGTTTTTGGGTTTAAAAAAACCCTGAATGTCTAATGTAAAACAAAAACAAGTAGGGGGAAAACCTTCACTGAGACACAGACACATCCATCCTAGGTGTTCCAGAGACTCAGATGAAAAAAACAGGGCATATGATATATGTCTACACTGTAATATAAACCCAGGGTAAGTAGAACTTGAGTTAGCAGATGCTGGGTTTGTTAACCTAGGGCTGGAGCATCTACATTCATTGCTAACCCCAGTTTAGGAAGTGCTGAACCCTAGGTCCCAACCTGGGGCTCCAGCATCTACACTGCATTATGTGGGCCCGACTCCAACCACCCATATCCCAGACTTCCTAGCGCCATCCCAAAATGTGGCCACTCTAGCCCTTTGTTCATGAAGCATTGTGGGAAAATTTGGCTGTTCACCAAACTTGATGGTTCAGAGGACACAGAAAGTCATCCCCTGGGATTGTGGGATACTTTTGGTGGACTCCCAATCCAGTGGGACTGCATCCACAATGAAAAGCAATAGGGCTTGAACCCCTGTGTCCTGACTTGACGCAGGCTCAGACTCTGCACATACGGAGGGCCCTGGGACCCTGGGTTTGAACCCTGGGTCAGTGCGATTTCTGTGTAGATGAAAGGGGGGTTAGGCTTGAAAGGGCACCACTGCTCTCTGTGAATTCCTTTCTTACCATCCTACAGAATTCTATAGCAGGGTTATAATTATTTATTGTATTTGATAGGATGGTTCAAAAACACGATAGAATTTCTATTACATTCTATAACATTTTCACAAAAAGAGAGAAATGTCTTTTTTATCTAATTGCCATGCATACCCATCTACCTGACCTATTTTTTGATTTGCCTATCTGTATGTACGGTGCTCATCACCAGGATAACTGAGTGCCTTACAAGCTTTCAAATTTGTATGACCATTTTCCTTGTGTAATGCCATTTGCATGAACAAAATAAGATTTATTTTTTTTTAAGGTTGGGCATTTCCACCATGATTCCAAGAGGCACATGTTCATCTTGGGAGTTGTGTTTTTGATGCAATCCAGGATTCGGCCCCAAACCACTCAAGTACTAGAACTGTTTGAAACATCTAAGACTTTTTTATGCTAATGGAGAAAGTGCTTCTCCCCCTTTCCCTCTCAGCTGAAAGTGTCAGTAATGTTTCCTGACCAATTTAACTTAAAACAAATAAAAACAAACTCTGTCAGTGGTCAGAGGCGGGAAGTTTCAGGACTCCGCAATGCAAAGTTACAAGCAACTGAAAAGGGGGGTGATATGGAAACACTGGTTAGACTTGAATTGTAGGGGGCCCAGCAGGTGCCCCCGACCTTTGACACCCACTCCCTCCCAGTGCAAATAGTTTAATCCTTCATCACCCCCTCCTTCCCAGTGCAGATGGCTTAACCCTCTCCATCTGTCCTCCCCCAGTGAAGATGGTTTAACCCACTCCTTAGTTTAATCCCACTCCACACAGCCTCCCTGCTGACCGTGGTTTAACCTTCTCCTCCCCAGTGCAGATGGTGTAACTGCCTCCAAGCGCAAATAGTTAAACCCACTCTACCCCTCCTGCCCAAGGCGGAAGATTTACCCTATTCTTCCACTCCTCTCCCAAGCGGAGTGGTTTCTCCCTTTCCCAACCAGTGGAGATGATTTAACCTAACCCTCCCCCTCCTCGGTGGAGATGGTTCACTCCACTCCATCCCTCCAGTGAAAATAGTTTATTCCTCCCTGCACGCAGATGGTCTCTCCCGCCTCTCGTGGTCCCGCCCCTCTGCCAGGCCCGGATTCCTTCGCTTCACGACCCGGTAGGATCCCGGCTCAGGATTGGCCGAGCCGGAGGCCGTGGAGCCAGGAAGCCAATGGCCGGGGTTTGCCTTCCCGGATCTAAAATGGCGGCGCCGGAGCCCGGCAGCGGGGCCTCCGGAGGGAGGAGGTGAAGCGGCCTCGGCCCGCGGCTCCGGGACCTGCCACCCCTGCTCGTCCTCCCGGGAGCCGGCCGGGACCCAGCCCCAGCCATGGCCGCTGAGAGCAGCAAGCAGTTCTGGAAGCGGAGCGCTAAGCTGCCGGGGAGGTGAGTGCGGCTGGGGGCACCGGACCCCGGGCTCGGTCCCGGCTAATCGGTGACACCCCCCCGGGGCTCGGTCCCGGCTAATCGGTGACACCCCCCCCCCCCGGGCTCGGTCCCGGCTAATCGGTGACACCTCGCCCCCGGGCTCGGTCCCGGCTAATCGGTGACACCCCCCGGACTTGGTGATACCCCCCTCCCCGGGCTCGGTCCCGGCTAATCGGTGACACCTCGCCCCCGGGCTCGGTCCCGGCTAATCGGTGACACCTCGCCCCCGGGCTCGGTCCCGGCTAATCGGTGACACCCCCCCGGACTTGGTGACACACACACACAACCCGGGTTCGGTCCTGGCTAATCGGTGACCCCCCAGGTTCGGTCCCGGCTAATCGGTGACACCCCGTGGGCTCGGTGACACCCTCCAGGCTTGGTCCTTGCTAAGCAGTGACACCCCCCAGGCTTGGTCCCAGCACCAATTAATCGTTGACACCCTCAGCCCAGCTGGGGTGGGGTGCAGAGGAGTGGGCTACATACACTCCTTCCCCCTGCCTTCCGATCGATTATTGATGCCGACTAAGTGGTGACCTCCCAGCCTGGGCAGGGGGCACCCCCCTTTTCCATCCATTCCCATTTTAGAAATTGGGGTGTTGGGGAGGGGGGTGCGGGGCGGATTGAGGCATAAGAAAGTGAAGCGACTTGCCCATCATCACCCATCTGGCAACATCCCAGACTGAGTCTACCAAGCCACACGGCCTCTCAGATTAGACAGGCTGGTTCAACGGCACATCAGTATTAAAAGGTCACAGCTGTCAAGGTGACTAAAAATCAAAAACAGATGTGAAGAAACTGCATGGGGTTTTTTTTCTTGCTAATAACCATAAATGATTACAGTGGGAATAATGAACCTAGTTGATTTCTTGGATTTTGTTCAGTGAAACAAGATTGGTCAATTTCACTTGTTCTCCTGCCGGAGGCTTGGTGTTCAGGTTTCCTGTTCTACAGAGAGAGGTTCTCTAGGGCCCTGGGAAGTTTGGGCCCTATGCTTAGGGTTTTAATAATAAAGTGAATGGTAAAGCCTAATGAGAATAAACATTTTAAATATTTTGGGTGTCACTGACAGGCTTCTTGGTTTTTACTTTCTGCTGTGGCAGTGGGAACCCAAGCAACCTTATTCTCTATTTATAGACAGGAGACCCTGGAGGCCTGCTGAGGTCAGGTCCCCATTGTGTTAGGCATTGTACATGACTGCTGAGAGAGAAGCCCCGCTCCAAGTAGCTTCCAACTTAAATAGACAAAGATGGGAGAGGGAAGAGAGGCAAAGAGAGATGAAGTGACCTGAGCTGCTTTGTGACCTTAGATGGGAACAAAGCATATGTCTCCTGACCCAGTGCCCTATTCACTGCACCTCTCTGTTGACTCAGAGCCTTTCACTAGTGGAGCAGAGAACAAGCAAATGGAACTAACTAGATACAAAAAGTTGAATTGATAACACTAGTTTCACTAGCTAAGCCTTTGCATTAAAAAGTAATGGCATCAAAAGGAAATGAAATCTGAACATTCCATGAAAACATTCGAGCTCCTCCAAGGAAGGGGACTTCTTAATGACCGGATCCTCCTCCCTTTTGAAGCCAATGGGAACAGAATCAGACACTAAGGACTGAGTATTATTACTTTTCAGTAGTCCCATATTGGCTGCTAGGCTGTTTCCAGTCTTGTTCTGTATATTTTTATATTTCTCGCTGGCACACACAAATTATTGATGTGAATGGTTCTTGAAGCTGATTTTTACATAGATTTTCCTATCCACCGCTACAAAAACTCCAACCACTATAAAGTTAGAGCTAACTGTAGTCATTTTCAGCAGTTCTATAAGTAGCCCAGTTAGGGGAAGTCAGCAGTGTCCTCAGCTGGTCCTTCTCGGTTTTATGGCCTGGTTTACTGGCTGGGGATGGCCATCTAAGGAAACAAGGTTTTTTAAGTGGAAGCTCATGAAATTGCCAGCATACCCTAGAAATCAATCCCATTGTTGCTTTCTCCTTGGGAGTGTTTGTGTTTCTTCCTCACTCTGCTGTTTACATCATCCCATAATAGAAAGACAAAAGGGTCAGCCAGTGAAACAAACGGCAGAAGAAACCAAAGGAAATGCTGCTTTTGTGTCATCCTGTGGAACTCACTGCTGCAGGAAACCAACATCAGATACTGCAGCTAGCGTCCCAAAGGGGGCTGGGAAATACTTGACCAATGACATTTTTAGCTGTTCATATGAAAATAACCCAGGCTTGTGGGCTACGTTTTCAGAAGTGACTAGTGATCTGGGTTCTCTCTGGTTTTGGGTGTCTGCCTTGAGACAGCTTAAAGGGACTTGCTTAGAAAATCAGACACTCCTTTCCCCCTTAAGATATCTCCCATTGGGTGCATGCACTCAAAAGTTTAGGTCTGTACTTCTGAGCATTAGCTGCTTGCAATCACAGCCAGCCTGAGGCGGGATTCTAGTTTTGAGGGACCAGTGGTGTGTTCCCAAAGGAGACTCCAATATTCCTGTGTCAGTCTTTTCCCAGTGCCCTTCCTGTGTGTCAATGAGGACCCTCTCCCAGAAGGAGCATGTGGATTCTTTGGTGTCACACATGACACTGATCAGCATCAGCATACAGAGGAGTGAACTTTGTAAAACTCACATTAAGTTTTAAAACAACTTGTCTGGCTTCTCCTGGCCTCCGAAAGAAGCTGACATGAGTCACTTGCCAGCAGCATTGATCTCATTTTGCCCTGGTTAATCTGCTTGTTATGCCCACCAACACAGCCACCTCTGTTTAATGGCTGTCCTGACAGCTCTACCTTAATTAGCCAGCAGACTCCTTCCCTGCCTAATCACTATTTGGGAAATACAGCTAGTCTTTTTCAAGCTTCAGGCTGAGAGATGGGAGTTGCTGATGCAGCCAGGAAAGCCCATGCTGGGTTTTGTCACCCATTGCTTTTCCTGGGTTTAGGGCCCATTGCCACCCTGTGCCTGTACTGCAGCTCTTCTGTTTCGCCCTCCTGCCATGTTGTACCTGTGCTGCCGCCTTCCCCCTCCCCATAGCCAGATAGTTCCCAGCACTCAGCGCATTCTCCAGCTGCAGCCAGACTGCATTCTCCCCCCTGTACCGCAGGGCCCGCTCTCTGTGCCGCTGGCTCTACCTGGAGTCATTGGCTCCATCCAGAGCTGGTGAAAGCGATTGCAATTCCATTGACTCAGGTGGAGCTCGGTCTGCTTACACCAGCTGAGAATGGGCCCTGCTCTTAAATAAGGTACGTGACATATGCGCAGAGGAGTGGGGTTTGGTTATATAGAGATCTATCCTCCAGGAATGCAGTTGCTTCTCAGAGTGTTGGTGTGGAAGCAGACAGAGCAATAGGCCTGGATGTTGGAAGGAGAGTGGTCTGGGGACACGTATAACTAGCCTGAATCTTGGCTAACATTGGACAGAAGACAGATATGTCTTGCCAGCAAGGATGAACAGACTATAAGGTAGATAGAAAGCTGGCTAGATCATAGGGCTCAATGGATAGTGATCAATGGCTCTGTGTCTAGTTGGCAGCTGGTATCAAGCGGAGTGCCCCAAGGGGCCAGTTTTGTTCAGTATCTTCATTAATGATCTGGAGGATGGCGTGGATTGCACCCTCAGCAAGTTTGCAGATGACACTAAACTGGGAGGAGTGGTTGGGATAGGATACAGAGGGACCTAGACAAATTAGAGGATTGGGCCAAAAGAAATCTGATGGGGTTCAACAAGGACAAGTGCAGAGTCCTGCACTTAGGATGGAAGAATCCCATGCACTGCTACAGACTAGGGACTGAATGACTAGGCAGCAGTTCTGCAGAAAAGGACCTAGGGGTTACAGTGGATGAGAAGCTGGATATGAGTCAACAGTGTGCCCTTGTTGCCAAGAAGGCTAACGGCATTTTGGGCTGTATAAGTAGGGGCACAGCCAGAATATTGAGGGACGTGATCATTCCCCTCTATTCAACATTGGTGAGGCCTCATCTGCAGTACTAAACCTATACACAGGTTTAGGTTGGATATTATGCAGTACTGTGTCCAGTTTTGGATATTATGAAAAACTCTTTCACTAGGAGGGTGGTGAAGCACTGGAATGGGTTACCTAGGGAGGTGGTGGAATCTCCTTCCTTAGAGGTTTTTAAGGTCAGGCTTGACAAAGCCCTGGCTGGGATGATTTAGTTGGGGATTGGTCCTGCTTTGAGCAGGGGGCTGGACTAGATGACTTCCTGAGGTCCCTTCCAGCCCTGATATTCTATGAATCCCCTACAGCTCTGTGTAAATTGCCTTGGGGATCTTTAAATTGCCTGTGAAACTAGCGATATCCTCATTTTTAACATCTGTGAAGGCTAGGCCTCATTGCATAGTGGTTCAGAGCTTCATAGCATCCTTGCCCCCCTTTGAATGAGGGGAGTGTTAGTCTGTTCCACAGGTAGAGAGCCCAAGACATGATGGTGAAGTTACTTGCCCAAGCATCCTTCACCAAGCTGGGAGTTGAGCTCCAATCATGCCTCTCGGTGCAGTGACTCGATGACTGTGAGCCCAGCACCTGGTGGGGAGCTCAGACCCGCATCTTTCTCTCCAAGACACGAACATGCTACTGGCTGTAATACTTTGCCCTTTGCTTCATCCAAGGATTTCAAGGCATAACAAATTATGCCTCTGATGCCTCATTGATGTAGGTGACTGTTGGCCTGAATTTACAGGTGAGGGAAATTGAGATTCATACTCGCGCAATGAATCAGTGATACAGCCGGGCATAGAACCCAGATGTCCAGTACCCCGCTCCCTCCTGCTCAGCTGAGCCACAGTGTGGCTGATCATTTACAGTGTCTTTTCTGCTCTCAGAAAGAATAAACCTTCAGCTGACTGTGGCTCTCTGAGCAAAGGCTTTGAACCCTTTTGAAGTTGCTTACGGCTCCCAAGAACAGCTGAGGAATGCGACCCTGTCCGAGGCTGAGGCAATTATTCGCAAATCTGTGGCTTTTGTTTCCCCTGCAGTATTCAACCTGTCTACGGAGCCCAGCATCCTCCTCTGGATCCCCGGCTCACCAAAAAGTAAGTGTCGCATCTCCTGTCCCCCGGCTCTGTTTCCATTGGAGGGCTTGCTTTTCTGGGATGTTCTCTGTCCCCTTTTGGACAGGGGCTCTCCAGAGTGCCCGTATTCCCTTGAAGCCTTGCACCTGTAGGGCATCTCTTTGACTCTGGCCTACGTTCTCAGTTGATGGCTGTTTGATGGCTTGTGTGACATGAGCCTGTGACCTCGCCTTCGTAGCAAGGAGTCCGCATCGTAGAACTACTGTCATAGCCACCGCCTAGCAGAGAGAGCAAGGATTTCTTGGGCGATGGTGACTGAGCTCTCCCTTTGCTCTTAGAGGGGATCCCTCCTGGGCAGTGGAGAGGACCTGGCAGCATGTGTGTGGGAACCACATCTCTGCTGCTTCCCCTGCTGTCTCTGCCCTGTGAATGGGCAGCACTTCAGCCACAGCACTGTCGAGTTAGCACACTTCCCCAGCACTGAAAGGGAGACTTTATCTCCTGGCTTTGACTCCTTATCACGGTGGACTTTGACTCTTGGAGCTTGAAGGTAGTGGGAGCGCTCTCCCTGTGTCTGAAATCATCAGCAGGCCAGTCTGGCCGGCATGTGAGCACAGAGCTGCTCCTGTACCTCTCCCTGGGTTGAAAGTATCCATTATTTTTCCTGTTCTTTGTATGCGTCTGGGGCAGTTGCAAACCTAGGAGCGGCCTTATGCAGCCTGGAGCTGAATCAGTTCCTCTCCTTTGCCCTGCTGGGCAGAGTAGATAGACTTAAGCACCTTCCAGATAGGAACGGTTAGCTGGAACATTGGCCTTCCCTGTGTTGAGACTGTACCAGCTCTGTTCTGCCTTCCAGCGTTTTACTTGCCATGGGGGTTGCGTGGAGGGATTTCTTGCGTTCCTTAGCTCATGCCTAGGAAGGAGATGTACCGTGGGATGAAGAGGCATTGGGGGGTATACCAGAAGGCAAAGGGAAGGAAGTATTTGGAAGGGGGGGAAGGGATTGTACCATGGGAGGAAGAGAAGAGGGTACATGGAATGGTCTTGTGTGAGGAGTAAGGAGCTTGGGGTTGGCTCTTTCTGTGGCACTTACCCGCTTTCCCTGGCTCCCAGCTTCATTAAGGAGCGTTCCAAGGGCAATGCTCTGCCCCTGAAGAATAAGAAGGCCTCTAGCTTTCACGAGTTTGCACGCAACACCAGTGACGCCTGGGACATCGGCGATGATGAAGACGAAGACTTCTCCTCTTTCCAAACCCTGAACTCTAAAGTGGCCAAGGCAACAGCAGCCCAGGTGCTGGAGAACCACAGCAAGCTGCGCGTGAAACCCGAGCGGGCCCAGTCTGCTCTCAGCGAGATGCCAACCAACTGCAAGGTCATCAAGTCCAGCAGCGAGGCCCAGCTGTCCAGACCACCTGGTAAGAGAGGCAGTGACCAATCTGTTGCTCATATGCTATCCTAGCAGTCTGGCTTTGAAGCTAGTACCCATGTGCTGTATTGGTTGACTGCGGAATTCAGCCTCCGGGTACTAATTTCAAAGCCTTGGTTTGCCCAGATGATCCTCCATTCTATTCCAGTGCCTCAAATCCAGGCCATCTGATTCAGCTGCGTCAGAGATGCTCTGCCTGTGGCTCTTCAGGACCCCACGTGCTGCTCTTGGACTCTCTGGGCCAAATTCAGACCTTTCCTAAGCGAATAGCGCTCTGGTGGAGCTGTGCCCACTTGGGACAGGTCGGAATGTGATCCTTTGAGTCTGATGGGACGCTTTGCCTTGATCCTGGCCTGAGTGCCTAGCCAGAGTGCTCTACCTGGTGTGCCAGATTAATTCCTCTGGCTTAGGTGTCTTGCCAGGTCAGTGCTGCATCTTGGTCTGATCCCAGGCATGTGATTGCTTTATCATCAGAGGCTGCAAGGTGATGGGACACTAGATGGGAAGGGCTCTGAGTTATTACGGAGAGTTCTTTCCCAGGTGTCTGGTTGGTGGGTCTTGCCCACATGCTCAGGGTCTAACTGATTGTCGGATTTGGGGTCAGGAAGAAATTTCCCCCCAGGTCAGATTGGCAGAAACCTTCCTCTGCAACGTGGGCCATAGGTCACTTGCAGGTTTAAGCTAGTGTAAATGGTGGATTCTCTGTAACTTGAAGTCTTTAAACCATGATTTGAGGACTTCTGTAACTCAGCCAGAGGTTAGGAGTTGATTCCAGAAGTGGCTGTGGCCTGTGATTTGCGGGAGGTCAGACTAGGTGATCATGATGGTCCCTTCTGGCCTTAAAGTCTGTGAGGTCATGTAAATGTGTCCTTCCATGCTGCCAGTGGACCTAGAAATGCCCAGCTAAATACTCACCATGTGAAAAGGAGCCGGCAGATGAGTCCAGCCACCAGGTGGCATCATAGGCCACGTAATGTCTCCATTTCTGTTCAAGCTCTGACTGCTTGGTAGGCTAAAGGAGGCAAGGTGGGGTAGCCTTCAAGGTCAGCTTCCCTGGGACTCCCAAGCCCCCTCACTCGCTGAGGTGTGGGGGAGTGCTGGTCGATGAGCGGGCAGGCATGCTGAATGCGAAAGGGAGGAAGGAAGGCAGGCAAGGATGAACATTGGGAGTGAGAGGAAAGGGTCGATCAGGAGGAAGTGATGGAAGAACAGCTGCAGGGAGCTGGCCTTGTTTCATCCTGGCTGCTGGGTTTGCAGCCAGGCCCTCCTGGCATCCCATTCCTGCGCTGTGACTTCCTCAGGCTGGATCAGTGGTTCATGCTATGAAAGTGCGAGAGCCGCTGCTGCAAAGCGGGGATGCCTGGCTCCCCAACAGTGGGAGTGTGGATATGGCACAGGGTGGGGGAAAGCCAGTGAGATGGTCATTGGAATGATGGGAGACTTAGCAGTTGTGTGGGGGAGGGGGCAAACAATGTAATTAGTTTGAAGAGGGAGTTGGACAAATGTGTGAGTGGGATTGTAGGGCTGGGTTGCTCGTGATGGCAGAGTGCAGGGCTTGGCAGCCCAGGGGTCTTCTTTTGTTTTATGTTCCCAAAAATCTCATGCTTCAGGGCATCTGTCACATGCAGGGGTCAGGAAGGGACGTTTTCCCCCAATGTATTCTGTTTTGGGAGTTTTTTTGTCTCCTTCCTGTGAAATATCAGATTTGGCCAGGGCTGAAGATGGGACACAAGATGGGCAGGGCTAGGACTCTGGGGTGGCACTAAGCATTCTCTTTCTTAGGTGCTTGGCTGGCTGGTTCTTACTTGCATGCTCAGGGTCTAAGTGATCACCATATGGGGGGCGAGAAGGAATTTTCCAGCAAGTCAGATCAGCAGCGACCATGAGAGGGTTTTCACCTTCCTCTGTGGCTTTATGAGGGCGGGTCACTTGCCAGTATTATCTGGGTCTCTCTCACATATTCAATTCCCTGCCATTGCGGGGGCTTTGGGCACTGGTGCACCTCTGTCCCTCCTATTCTCTGCCTGTGGAATAGAACAGTCCAGTCTCCTGTGGGCTGCGCCACTTTGGTCTAGTTTCAGTAGTGGGGTTTAGTGTGTGGGAGCTGAGGGCGGAGAGGTGGCGTGTCCCATACAGGAGGTCAGACTGGGTGATGTGGTGGGCCCTACTGGCCTAAAACTCTCCGATTCTAAGGGTATGTCTACACTACAAGAGAAGTTCGATTTAACTTAGGTCGAATTTGTGGATTCGACCTTATGAATTCGAATTTGTGTATCCACACTAAGGACACTAATTCGACTTTGTGAGTCCACACTAACGGGGCAAGCGTCGACATTGGAAGTGGTGCATTCTGGGCAGCTATCCCACAGTTCCCGCAGTCCCCGCTTCCCATTGGAATGCTGGGTAGAGCCCCCAATGCCTGCTGGTGGAAAAATGTGTCGAGGGTGGTTTTGGGTAACTGTTGTCATTCAACCGTCACTCCCGCCCTCTCTTCCTGAAAGCACCGGCGGGAAATCTGTTACCGCACTTTTCTGGTCAGTGACAGCGCGGACGCCACAGCACTGCGAGCATGGAGCCCGCTGGGATCATCGCTGCACTTATGGCCGTTGTCAACTCCTCGCACCTTGTCGTCCACCTCTTCCACAGTCAGCTGCTGAGAAATCAGGCGAGGAGACTCCGGCAGCGCGGTGAGGACATGAAGTGTGAGAGTGGCACAGACCTCTCACAAAGCACGGGATCCCGCGCCGCGGAGATCATGGTGGCAATGGGTCACGTTCATGCTATGGGACGGCGATTCTGGGCCCGGGAAACAAGCACGGACTGGTGGGACCGCATAGTGCTGCAGGTCTGGGACGAATCACAGTGGCTGCGAAACTTCAGGATGCGTAAGGACACTTTCCTTGAACTGTGTGACTTGCTGGCTCCTGCCCTGAAGCGCCAGGACACCCGGATGCGAGCAGCCCTGACTGTGCAGAAGCGAGTGGCCATAGCCCTCTGGAAACTTGCCACGCCAGACAGCTACCGGTCAGTAGCGAACCACTTTGGCGTGGGCAAATCTACCGTGGGGGTTGCTGTGATGCAAGTAGCCCACGCAATCGTTGACCTACTGCTCTCAAAGGTAGTGACCCTGGGAAACGTCCAGGTCGTCCTAGATGGCTTCGCCGCGATGGGATTCCCAAACTGCGGTGGGGCTATAGATGGCACTCACATCCCTATCCTGGGACCGGCCCACCAGGCCAGCCAGTATATTAACCGAAAGGGCTACTTTTCAATGGTGCTGCAAGCACTGGTGGACCATAGGGGACGTTTTACCAACATCTACGTCGGGTGGCCGGGCAAGGTTCATGACGCGCGTGTTTTCAGGAACTCTGGTCTGTTTAGACGCCTGCAGGAAGGTAGTTTCTTCCCGGACCACAAAGTAAGTGTTGGGGATGTGGAGATGCCTACAGTGATCCTCGGGGACCCAGCCTACCTGCTAAATGCCCTGGCTCATGAAGCCCTATACAGGCACCCTGGACAGTGACAAGGAGCTCTTCAACTACCGGCTGAGCAAGTGCAGAATGGTGGTGGAGTGTGCTTTCGGACGTCTCAAGGGGAGATGGAGGAGCTTACTGACTCGCTCGGATCTCAGCGAAACCAATATCCCCATTGTTATTGCAGCTTGCTGTGTGCTCCACAATCTCTGTGAGAGCGAGGGGGAGACCTTTATGGCGGGATGGGAGGTTGAGGCAAATCGCCTGGCTGCTGATTACGCTCAGCCAGACAGCCGTGCGATTAGAAGAGCCCAGCGGGAAGCGCTGTGCATCCGGGAGGCTTTGAAAGCTAGGTTCCTCAGAGAGCAGGGTAACCTATGACTGTCCAGTCTCTTAGCAGAGAAGCTGAACCTGCCCCTGTTTCAGTTACTATTGACTTTTTTCAGCTGTTACATACCCCGTTCACTAGGTTTCCCCCCTTCCAACAGACGTTTAAAAATAAAGTTATTGGAACATTTTTAATTAACAAAGTTTTCTTTACTAACGAATTTGCGTTCAAGGGTTCAAACAGGGACGCAGACTGTGGTGGGTACGGTGTGCAGTGATGTACAGACCGCTTCTACACTCGAGGACTGACAGGCTCCTGCTCCTACAGCGGTCTCTGGGGGGAGGACGGTTACCGGAGGGTGTGCAGGAAGGGGTGGGTTTGCAGGAAGGGATGAGGGGTGCGTGGGAAGGGTGAGTAGGTGTAGGGGGATGATGGCTCTGGCTGGGGCTCAGGGCATCGGAGAGGTTCATGGCTAGGGTGGAAGGGCATGGTAAGGGCAGCCTGCCTTGCCATTTGTGGATGCCAGGCGCTCGGACCCTGGGGCAGCATACACCTCCCAGACTGACCTGGGGCAGCAGACACCTCCCAGAGTGACCCGGGTGCCTAGTGACTGCACTCTGTGTGTGACCTGCTGTTGATCCTGCCCCCATGTCTGTACCCTGGTAATGGTGGCTGTCCTATGCAATTAACAAACCCCTATCTCCCCTTCACACAAAGTCTTCTGCAAAGAAACATGACGGAAACAGTAATGAACAGCAAACTATTTTTAATACTCAACTACACAGTTGGGGGATGAAACTGGGATTTGGGATCGGGTGAGCCAGGAAGGGAAGCAATTCTCATACTTTAGGGAATGAGAGCTGTTTGGTACATGAGCGCTCTGCTGGGGTGGAGTGACAGTTTTCACGGCCCCTAGCGCCCCTCCTTCTTGTGATTTTGGGTGAGGGGGGGACAGGACTTTGTGGCGGGGGAGGGCGGTTGCAGATACAGTTCAGGGGGGCTCTCTCCTCCTGCCTGCGGTCCTGCAGAACATCTACAAGGCTCCGGAGCGTGTCCGTTTGCTCCCTCATTAGTCCAAGCAGCGTTTGAGTCGCCTGCTGGTCTTCCTGCCGCCACCTGTCCTCCCGTTCGCTGTGTGAGCGCTGCTGCTGAGAGAGGGTCTCCTCCACTGGCTCTGCTGGGCCGCCTCGGCTCTGGAGCAGGCCATCAGTTCAGCGAACATCTCGTCCCGAGTCTTTTTCTTTCGCCGCCTAATGTGCGCCAGCCTCTGTGAGGGGGATGCCGGGGTAGTTCGGGAAAGAGCCGCAGCTGTGTGATGGGGAAAAAGGAAGTGATTTCCTTGCAAAGATACATGTTTGCCAACAGTGAACACAGTCTACTCAGTTTCTGTGAACAAGACCATACAGGGCACCTATCTCGTGCTCTCAGGACAAGTTCGAATTTTCGGCGTTCGCTTTCATTGCCTGGGGTCTTGCACTGGAGATCGGACAAGCGGGGCAGGACAGCAGAATCTGTGTAGCAGCCAGGCCTGGTAAGCCGTAAACTTTAGGCTGCTTAACAGTTAATGGATAGCAGTGCCCTCCTGCTGCAGGCAATCTGGAAAGCATAAAGTCTGACCCTGTTCCAGCCCCTCGCGGCTGTCCCCGGGAAAGATCCCTGTATGCTTTTCCTCTGCATCCTCCACCACGTGGCTGTTAAACGACGGTCATTGTTATGCAAAGGAAAAGTCAAGCATTCACAATAGTAACATTACAGTAATTCCCCTAATTAGATGCAGCAGTCGCCGAGCGAGATCACCCTGAGGCGGGTCACTAGGAGAGACAGAGAGTGCATGCTGCATGAATCCCTGCACAGACCAGGGCCCTATGCTGCCATGCTGGTCGAGGCAATGCTCCCACTGTACCTCAGGATGGCCTGGCGCGGAAGAGTGTGCTTCCACGGAGCACCCAATAAGGCACCTCTCCCCAGGAACCTCCTGCGGAGGCTTTTCGAGTACCTCTACGAGAGCTTCGTGGAACTGTCCCAAGAGGATTTCTGTTCGATCCCTATATGTATTGACCTTCTTTTCATATAGTTCTTCTTCGAGTGATTGCTCCTATGCATTCCAGTTAGGTGTGCGCGCTGCGCGTGCACGGCTCTCCGGAACTTTTTTACCCTAGCAACTCCGGCGGGCCGGCTGGGCGCCCCCTGGAGTGGCGTCGCTATGGCGCTAAATATATACCCCAGCCGGCCCGTCCGCTCCTCAGTTCCTTCTTTCCGCCCGTGACGGCCGTTGGAACAGTGGAGCACAGCTTAGCTGACCTCCACTTCCCTAGCTACTCGTAGTTTTCTCTCGTTCTGTTTATAGTGGTAGTTAAATCTGCTTGTTTATAGAATAGTGTAGTGTATTTATTTTACAGGGGTTGGGGTTTATCCCCTTCCCCTCACCCGGGGCCGGGTCCGGTGCCCGGTCCACAGGGTTTTCTACTGCTCGGCCGGCCACAAGCCGCTGCCGACAAGAGATCTTCTCTTAAGTGCCTTGAGGGATCTTACCTCACAGATAAGTGCCGCATTTGTGAGGCCCTTAATCCGTGAACAAAGGGGAGCGGGGCTTTCGTTTTGAACAGCTCCTGAGGGAGGCAGCTCTTGCTCCTCCGCTCTCGGCGCCGACCGCTAGTTCGTTTTCACGGCGCGCTCCCCCGGCACCGGACCGCCGGTGCCGCCAAGGCCTCCTGGCACCACCATCGCTGACTCCGACGTACCCTCAGCATGGACCTCTCTCCTGGAGGATGAAGAGTTACTCCGGCCAGGCAAGAGCCGCTGAGTCTGGTGCTGGAAAGCTCCCCGGTACGCACCGTGGTCGAGCTCGCCCGGAAGCTGCGTCCGAGCTGCCTGCTCCGCAGCCGAGCGCTATGCTCAGTCGGAGCGCCCGGCACCGATGTCGGCCGCGGCACCGACAATGTCCGCACCATTAGCTCCGGCCACGCAAGAGCCGTCGAGTCTGGTGCCGGAATGCTCCTCGGTACACACCGTGGTCGAGCTCGCCCGGAAGCGCGTCCGAGCCGCCTGCTCCGCAGTCGAGCACGATGTTCAGTCGGATCGCCCGGCACCGATGTCTGCCGCGGCACCGACAGTATCCACACCGTTGGCTCCGGCCGGGCAAGAGCCGTCGAGTCCGGTGCTGGTAAGCTCCCCGGTACGGACCGTGGTCGAGCTCGCTAGGAAGCTGCGTCCGAGCCGCCTGCTCCGCAGCCGAGCGCTATGTTCAGTGGGACCGCCGGCACCTATGTCTGCCGCGGCACTGTCAATGTCGGCTCCATTAACTCCGGCCAGGCAAGAGCCGTCGGGTCCGGTGCCGGAAAGCTCCCCGGTACGGACCGTGGTCGAGCTCGCCCTGAAGCTGCGTCCGAGCCGCCTGATCCGCAGCCGAGTGCTATGCTCCACCGGATCGCCCGGCACCAATGTCTACCGCGGCACCGACAATGCCCGCACCATTAACTCCGGCCAGGCAAAGGCCGTCGAGTCTGGTGCTGGAACACTCCCCGGTACGGACTGTGGTCGAGCTCGCTATGAAGCTGCATCCGGGGTGCCAGCTATGGTCGAGCTCACTGTTCCCTCCACGCCGGAGACAGTGTCCACGGCGAGGGGGCTGATTGCAATGACAGCATCTACGCTGCCTCCACCCCCGGCACCGCCGGTGGGGGTGGCATAGTCGATGGGCAAGCCTGCCTTCAGCAGGCTACCCTACCTCGGCACCGCGCAGCGGCACCGTTCAGGGTCGCGGTCCCGCAGATGTTCTCGGTCCCGTCACCGATCTAGGTCTCGGCACCGTTCTCCAGGTTGGTACCAGTAGTGCTCGCGGCACCGGTCAGCTTCCCGTTCGAGTTGCTAGCCCCACGCCCAACCCTCCTCCTTTACCCTGACTTGGGACAGGCAGATGGCCCCAAAGGACCTCTCTGGTGGAGTTTGCATGGCTGTAGTCGCCACCTTTCTTCGCCACCGTCTGGTACACGTTCTCCGTGTCTAGACGAGTGGCCCATTCGTAGAACCCCCAGGCCCAAAGTACCAGTCATATGGGCATCGACACGGAC
Source organism: Mauremys mutica (assembly GCF_020497125.1). NCBI lineage: Eukaryota > Metazoa > Chordata > Testudines > Geoemydidae > Mauremys > Mauremys mutica. The sequence goes on from NC_059075.1 coordinate 132,267,237, forward strand.
CTATTCCTGTGTCTCGGCCTGATGATCAATAGTAAAATCCACTCTGATTCCCATACAGGGAAAGGAATTCATTGGGTCCGCCCCGGACTCCAGACTCGCCGGAGCCTGCTTTCATCAGCCTTGGGTTCAGGCGAGGGTAACAGTTATACAAGGTCTACGGACCTTCCCGCCAGCTTGGGCTCGCTCTTGCCTCGGTTTCCTCAGTCACATGGCTGTCTACACGTTTGCAGCCAAACATACCAGGCTTCGCCTCTGTTCACTTCAATCGTGGCTCACCTGGGTGGGCGTTTCCCCCGAGCAGCCTAGGCTCCCTCGACCGGGAGTCGGCGTCCTCCCCGGTGTATCCGGGGTTGCGGTTTCATTCACCCCTCGGGGTCCCTTAGGACAGACAGCCCATCTCTCGGCTGGGTGCGCACCTGGTGTAGTTTCGCACTCACGGCCTTCGGTCAGCGCAAGAGCTGGCCTTCCACATCACTGTCCGAGAGCTGAGAGCAGTCTGCCTTGTGTACCAGGCGATTCAGCTGGCGGATCGTCTCAGCAGATCCTTCCTGTCTCACAAGTGGTGGTCTCCTCCCGTCTTATCTATTCCGTTTCCAGACATGGGTCTTCCCCCGCATAGCCCTCCTCGCTCTCGCGAGAACGGAAAGAGAGAGAGAAACTCTCCTCGTTCCAAGGCCTCCCCCCAGACTCGGTCTTGGAGGATTTTCCTGAGGCCGTGGATCAGCCATCTACCATACGCTTTCCACTGTCCCCGCTGGTTCACAAGGTCCTGCTCAAACTCCACAGGGACAGAGCGCCCCTGATCGGGATCGCTCCAGTGTAACCTGGGCAGCACTGGCACACCATGTTGCTACACCTGTCGGTAGCAACCCTCTTGGCACAGACCCCATGACGCGGAATCACGACAACCTTCACCACCCGGTCTTGTAATCCCGGCACCTCACAGCAGGACTCCTGCGTGGCTAAACCGATCTGAGTTACGTTGTTCGGCCTCGGTTCTGCAAGATTCTCCGGGGTGGTAGACAATCGTCCATTCGGTTCCAGTATCTGGCCGAGTGAAAGCGTTTCTCATGCTGCTCCGAAACGCGCAATGTTTCTCCCGCCGAGATCCCGCTCCATTCCATCTGGTTCCTCAGGGCTTGGAGCGTTTATATACCCCCCCAGTGGGGCCCCGCCATAAACCTGGCTCTTCATCTGGTTCTGCCCAGTTTTATGACTGCCCTATTCGAGCCAATGTCAACATGCTCCTTGATATACCTGTCCTGCAAGGCAGTTTTCCTGTAGCCTTTCCTGCGGCCAGATGAGTCTCCGAGCTTCGGACTCTCACAATAGGCCCAAGGTCTACTGTGTTCCTCAAGGACAAGGGCAGTTATTACCACGTCCGACCTGCCTCCCTACGGAGGTGTCGGCCTTTTATATCTACCAGGTTATCTTCCTTCCGGTCTTCTTTCCGAAGCCACTCTCTTTGCAAGGAGCGCAACAATTGCCCTCCTTTGACATCCGTAGGGCGTCTGCAATCCTATATCTAGCGGGCAGTGCCCTCTCGTGACGCCCCAAAACCTTCATCGTACCAGCATACCGGACGAAGGGCATACCTGTCTCCTCCTAGAGGATTTCATCTTCAATGATGTTGTGCATACGCACCTCCTGTGTTTTGGCCCATGTTCCATAGCGCCACCTTACTGCACATTCCACCAGGGCTCAGGCTTCTCTGCTGCCTTCCTGGCTCACATACCCTTCCAGGGGATGTGTCGTGCTACTACCTGGTCCTCTATCCAGACCATTGCCTCTTTTTGGTCCAACAGTCCAGAGCTGATGCAGCCTTTGGCTTAGCAGTTTGCATTCTGCGACATCTACCTCCGACCCCACCGCCTAGGTAAGGCTTGGGAGTCACCTAACTGGAATGCATAGGAGCAATCACTCGAAGAAGAAAAGACGGTTACTCACCTGTAGTAACTGTTGTTCTTCGAGATGTGTTGCTCCTATCCATTCCAGACCCGCCCTCCTTCCCCACTGTCGGAGTAGCCGGCAAGAAGGAACTGAGGAGCGGACGGGCTGGCTGGGGTATATATTTAGCGCCATAGCGGCGCCACTCCAGGGGGCGCCCAGCCGGCCCGCCGGATTTGCTAGGGTAAAAAAGTTCCGGAGAGCCGTGCACGCGCGGCGCGCACACCTAACTGGAATGGATAGGAGCAACACATCTTGAAGAACAACAGTTACTACAGGTGAGTAACCGTCTTTTTTTATTCCTGTTTTTTAAAAAATAAATGTTTACATGTTTATAGCACTTACCGACTGATCCTTCCCCTGATTCGGAGTCTGGGTTAACGGCCGGGGAGGGTTGGTAGGGGATCTCTGTGAGGCTGATGAAGAGATCCTGGCTGTCGGGGAAAGCAGTATTGTAAGCGCTGTCGCCTGCCTCGTCCTCCACAAACCCTTCCTCATCTTCCCCATCGGCGAACATCGCCGAGAAACTGCCCGTCGACACTATCCCATCCTCAGAGTCCACGGTCACTGGTGGGGCAGTGGTGGCAGACCCACCGAGAATGGCCTGCAGTGCCTCGTAGAAGCGGCATGTCTGGGGCTGGGCTCCGGAGCGTCCGTTTGCCGTTTTGATTTTTTGGTAGCCTTGTCTCAGGTCCTTGATTTTCACGCGGCACTGCGTTGCATCCCGGCTGTATCCTCTGAGTGCCATGGCTTTGGAGACCTTCTCGTAGGTCTTTGCATTCCGTTTTTTGGAGCGCAGCTCCGAAAGCACAGACTCATCGCCCCACACAGCGATCAGATCCAAGACTTCCCGGTCAGTCCATGCTGGGGCCCTCTTTCTACTCTGAGATTGCATGGACTCCTCTGCTGGAGAGCTCTGCATCGCTGCCAGTGCTGCTGAGCTCACCCCGATGTCCAACCAGGAATTGAGATTCAAACTGGCCAGACAGGAAAAGGAATTCAAATTTTCCCGGGGCTTTTCCTGTATGGCTGATCAGAACATCTGAGCTTGGACTGCTGTCCAGAGCGTCAACACAGTGGTGCACTGTGGGATAGCTCCCGGAGCTACTAAGTTCGATTTGCATCCACACCTAGCCTAATTTGACATAGCCATGTCAAATTTAGCGCTACTCCCCTCATCGGGGTGGAGTACCGAATTCGAACTAAAGAGCCCTCTAGGTCGAACTAATTAGCATCCTGGTGTGGACGGTTGCACGGTTAAATCGAATTAACGCTGCTAAATTCGACAAACTCCTAGTGTAGACCAGGCCTTAGATCCAAAGAGAGCTCTCTAACAAAGAACACAGACAAAGACTTCCCTCCACAGAGATTTGAAATTAATCTGTCTCTGATTGGTCCTCTGGTCAGGTGGTCATCAGGTACTGCATGTTAACCCTTTACAGGTAAAAGAGACCTTAACCCTTAACTATCTGTTTATGACAACCTCCCTTTCCATTTCTTATAAGGAGTCTTGACATTTCAATCTCCTCAGTGTGATAGAGATGCTTGCTTTGATCTGCTTAGCTCTTGGAAGTCCAGGGGCTTCTGGCCCCGTGCTGCCCGGGGTCCCTAGGGACAGTTCTGTCTGCCATTAGGGACTTTTTTCCCCAAGAACCCCCTGTAACATTTCACGAACCCCAGTTTGGGAACCACTGGTCTAGAAGGAGGTAGCAGTGTTAGCTGCTGAAGGGTTGGCCTGGAGTCGCTGATCCCTGGAGCCAGTGCTCTGGCGGAACCCCCTCCTCTGCCCCACCCTCTTTCACTCCTGTTGGCTGCAAATGGCCCATGTGTACCGTGTCTCTGCCCAGAGGGCCTGCCCCGAGTGCCGGGTCACGTCCAGCTACTTCATCCCCCACAAATACTGGGTCTCCGACACGGACGAAAAGGAGAAGCTGATAGAAACCTTCAAGGCGCGGACAGGGTAGGTGGCTGGCTCCTCTGTTGCTGGGATGGGGTTTGTGTGATGGGCTTTGCTGTTCAAAGTGCTCCCTTACAGAGATGGCCCTTGCTAGAAGGGTGAGAGGCTGGCTCTCTGGGTCTAGCATTGGCAGGTACCTGCAGGAAGAATTCACCCCTGAATTTCCATCTGAGTTTAACACAACTCTTCTAACTCTCCTAGGAGAATAAAATGCAAGTTCTTTGCCCACGGCGTGGCCGCTGTCCCTTTAAATTGGAGTGCATCTACCTTCATGAGCTCCCGACCAGGGTGCGGCCCCCTTGACAGAGATGTCCATGTGGGACAGACCCGGTGGTAAGCAAAAGCAGCTTGAATCTCTCCTAAGTTGACAGCTGTTGGCACTAGCCAGCGTGGGGTTGGGGGGAGACTCTGAATCCCGCCAGTCTAGCAATGTGTCCTAGTTAAAACATAAACCAATGGTGCTACTGAGGTTTTGCTCTGGGGCCCTGATTCAGCAAGATACTTAGGCATGTGCCCAACTTCCAGCACCCGATCACTTCCACTGAAGTCAGTGCGACTCAGTACTCGGCCGGATCGGGGGATCCAGCCGTGACTGTCCAGCCACTGAGCGCTTGGAGGCCAGTCCTGCATGCAGCAAAGCAACTGCTGCACGTCCCCTGAGGAAGCTGCAGCCTCCTTACCAGGGGGATGGGTTGGTGAGGAGCTCTTGGCTGTTGCTCCTTACACTTAATCTTTCCTGGCTGGTCCTCCCTCAACACCACGATGTCTGTCTCCTGCTAGTGGCTGTCAGGACACCCTAGTTCCCCAGGGCAGATCTGTGGGAGATAAAACCTCCATCCAAGTCCTGGCTGGTGAATAGGAAATACCACACGTGTGGCCACACCGTGCAGGGGGTGGGGTTGGTTCTCATCTTCCCCAGCTGGGGTAAGGGATAAGCATGTTGTTGTCCTGTTGCAGGCATTCAATCCCTCTCCCTCTGAGAGCTCTGAGGAGGAGGACGATGACGTGTGCTTGTTTCAATGGGCTCTCACCTTTGCGCTGCTGCGGGGGGACGTCGACGATCCAGACTACTGGCATGAGATTTTCCTCTTGGATTCCAGTGACTCGGACTAGAAATTCCACTGGTCCGGGCTCGACTCGATGGAATTGGGGTCACTACATGGCTTGTGAACCTATATCTTTTGGGGGTGGGGGGGGAAAGACAATTGACTTTTTTTTAATCTGTCTAGTTGTGTGTCTGGCAGGCCTCCTAGTGATCCGAAACCACTCTGCACAAGCTGGGGGAATGAAGCGCCGACAGTGGGAAGCTCTCCTGTTCCACAGGGCGGTGGGATGCGATTACCATTGCCACGCTGCTCTTTCATCCATCGTGGGGCTGATGGGACTGACATCTGACACATCGCACGTCACGTTTCCACTTCCCTCCCTCCCCTCTGAAGCGGCACCTCTCCCTCTCTCCACGGGTTCCTCACCACCATGCTTCCCAGCCTGGGATCTGGTGATGTCCCCAGTCCTATGGTCTCCCAGCTGCCTTGCTGTAGGAGTAGGCTGTACACCAGGTTTCGCGGGGGTCCTGCAGTCTCGGTGTTGTGGTCGGAGGCAGAGCGTGCTTGCTGCTGAGGCTACTTTGTCGTGAGGGAGAGTCGGTTGAGCAGTGCTATTGGCCACAGCAGCAGGCAGTGTCTGCATCTTGGCAGGTTGCTCTAGTATTGATTGCAGTGCTGCCAGGCATCCATAGCAGGCTTAAAAGGGGGAGCAGTCTGAGATTAGTGGGTGGGGGTGTTTGGCTTTTTTTATTGATGCAGGCATCTGTCTCGGAGGTTTCATAGTGTAAGCAGGGAGCCCCAGCTCTGTGGGAGCTGGAAGGGTTGCTGCCTGGTCGTGAAGCTGCCTGTGCACATACTTAGCAAACCTTTTAACTCTTTCAGAAGATGGAGACCATGAAATAAAAATCAGCTTTAAAAACTAATAGGCCAAGTCTCTTCTTCCCAAGGGGTATTTCACAAACGGACAATGCTGGCTCTTCATTCGCTTCTCCGTCTCCCTCCTACCAAAAACCAGGCCGTTGCTAGCACCCGGGGCAAGTAATGAGCTAGGGTAAGTGGCCCCTGTCTACCCTGGAGCACTTGAGCAGAGTGGCAGAGCTGCGGTCAAAGGGGGATGTAAGGGGGGTGCGGGCAGGGAGGAGTCTCTGCTGTCCCTTCTGCTTTATCCACCTTCCAAAGTAATACACACTGGAAAACATAATCCCAGGGATACACATAAAACAAGGGGGTCTAAATTAGTTATTACCACTCAAGAAAGATCTTGGAGGTGTTCTCTGCTCAATGTGCAGCGGCAGTCAAAAAAGAATGTTGGGAATCATTAGGAATGGGATAGATTGGGTGTGTGTGTGTGTGTGTATGCACACACGTGTGTATATATACACAAAATCCATAGTACGCTCACATCTTGAACACTGTGTACAGAGGTGGATGGCCCATCTCAAAAAAGATATATTGGAAAAGGTTCAGAGAAGGGCAACAAAAATTCTGAGGAGTATAGAATAGCTTCCATATAAGGAGAGATTAATAAAAGGGATTTGTCAGCTTGGAAAAGAGATGACTAAGGGAGGATATGATGGTCTATACAATCATGACTGGTCTGGAGAAAGTAAATAAGGAAGTGTTATTTATTCCTCAGACCACAAGAACCAGGAGTCACCAAAGGAAATTAATAGGCTGGGGCTTTAAAACAAACAAAAAGAAGTGTTTCTTCACACAATGAGCCGTCAACCTGTCGAACTCTTTGCCATGGATGTTGTGAAGACCAAGACACTTAAAGGTTCAATAAAGAACTAGATACATTCCTGGGGGATAGGTCTATCAATGGCTATTAGCCAGGATGAGAGGGAGGGTGGCCCTAGCCTCTGGCAAACAGAAGCTAGGAGTGGATGACAGGATGGATCACTTGATATTTACCCGTTTTGTTCATTCCCTCTGGGGCACCTGGCATTGGCCACTGTCGGAAGACAGGACACTGGGCTAGATGGACCTTTGGTCTGACCCAGCATAGCTGTCCTTATGTATGTTCACACTTCACTTGGGAGTGTGCTTCCCAGTCTGAGGAGATGTGGGCTAGTTCTGCTTGTGCAAGTGCACTAAGCACCTGCCTGAATGTACGCAGTGGGCCTGGCTGGGTTTGTGCTTGGGGGACTAGGCCAAGCTGCCAGCAGTGTGAGTGCTGGTTACACCGCTAGTTTTAACATGCCAGCTTGATCAGAACTAGCACTTGTCTTTCCAAGCTGGGAAGCCCTCTCCCCTCAGCCTCCACCTGGAAGGCCTGTGTGTGTCTAGACGGTTCAGGCATCACTCCACTCACATACACCTAAGGAGCCCAGCCTGGCCTGAATTTCTGATGGTGGGACATCTAAGGCTGGTGTCTCACCACTGAAAGTTACTGGGACCCAGGACAGACTCTCCTGTCCCTCTCATGCTGTGAAAAAAAGGTTATAAAAACAACCCCTGCTCTTGCCAGGGGGTCTGATGAGAAGTCTGTGCACAGGGCAATTCATTGTGAGCATGAACTGAGTTTGCTTGTCCCGTGCAGTCCATTTCATCCCCTAGGGGGCAGGATCAACAGGGGTTGTGTCCCAGCCTTCAATAAAGTATGAAATGATCTGTCTTGCCCATCTTTGCTGGAGCAGTTGGCAGAGCCATAAACACGTATCTATATGGCACAGAGTCCAGGTCCAGAGCCTCCGTTAAGGCAAAGGGAGTGGAAAGATAATGCTGCAAATTGCAAGTTGCATCCAGCCCTTCAGCAAGGGAGCCTATGCCAGCGTGGCAGGGAAAACGGGCAGGCCAGGCTGCCTCTCCTTTCTGGGAGGCTGCACCTTTGCTCAATTCCTTTCACACTGTTTTGTGGGGCAGGAAACGGGACTGAGTTTGCTGGGGGCGGGGGGGGTGTGTGTGTGTGAAGAGGAGAGAAGTGGTAAACTACCTCCCATCCCCTTAAAACTGAGTGTGCTGAAGTAAGGCATGTTTCACTATGGTGTCTCATGGGTTGGGCCATTGTATCCTACCAGGGCTGCTGTACCTATAATACTAACTGCAGGGGTGAGCTACTTGCTCATGACTAGAAAATGCACATGCTTCATCCACAGCCGGCTTTGAAATGCCACAGGGGAGCCATTCTTCCTTCAGGGCGTGGGCCTGGGCTCTGCTCTCCTGTTTGAACTGCAAACATGCCTCTCCCAGCACGGCTTGCAGGGAGCACTGGGCCAAGCTTACAGCTGCTCTACGAAGATGTAGCAGATGCTGCCCTAGCAGCTCTGAACCCAGCGGGGGCAGGCAGGGTAAAAACCATCCGCCCCCTAAGCACTACACAGCCCAGGCCCTTCAGAGTTAAGGTTAAATTTAAAAGCTGGCACCAAATCATTGTAACTTCCTCGTGGTGCTGTTGTACGGGTGTTTTGGGCCCTGCTTACATAAAACCAATTTCTGAGGTGTGTCACTACAGGCCGGTGTTACAGTATTTCGCTGGGGAGGCCCACGTAGCCTTCGGAGGGAGACATTCAGGGGATGGATCTTTCCTCCCTGCTGTGGGGGAACCACAGTCTTTGGTATGTTTGGAGGTTACACGGATGGGCTGGATCCCACTGATTTGTGTGTGGGTTGAGGGGAGGCTGCTGAGGCTGATGTTTGTGGCACTTCAGTGGGGAGAGAGAGAGAGAGAGTGTGTGTAATAGAGAAATTATAATAAAAATGGGCTTTTAAATAAGGTCTCCCCTGTGCCAAGCAGAACCAGATGTCAGGTCAACTTCCTACGGGGGGACGAATTGGTGAGGTGGAACCTGGGTATATTTTGAGTGCAATTTATTTACCCTCTATACCCCAGCCTTAGCCCAGAGGTGTCCACAAACAGCACCCCAGCAATCCTCTCTGCCAGAACTCTCAGCCAACCTCCCATGGCTTGTTTGCAGGCCCCAACTCCATTCTGAGAGATGACGTCAGAGCGCAAACGTTCTTGTTGCTTGCCACAGCTCCTGCTGAAAAAAAAGTCCAACTCTACACCCCCAAACAAACTACACCACTGCGTTATCTTCCAAACCGAAATCCTTCTCATGCAAAGAAAAAGAACTGAGTGCATGTAACAGTGCCACCTGGTGACTTCTGTTCTATCAGCAATCACGCTCAGCGCATCTGTTAAGTAACACAGCAGAGAAATCAAGCCTGTCATTCAGATCAGTGGGTCTCAAACTTTTTTACTGGTGACCCCTTTCACATCGCAAGCCTCTGAGTGCGACCCACTCCCAATAAGTTAAACTTACTGTTTAATATATTTAACACCATTATAAATGCTGGAGGCAAGCGGGGTTTGGGGTGGAAGTTGACAGCTCATGACCCCCCTGTAATGACCTTGTGACCCCCTGAGGGGTCCCGACCCCCAGTTTGAGAGCCCCTGATTTAGATGGTAAGCTCTTGGTGGGTAAGGATTGTCTTTTTGTTCCGTTTGTACAGTGCCCAGCGCAACGGGGTATAGTCCCTGCCTGTGGCTGTGACGTGCAGTGCTGATACAAGTGCTGAATTTGTAACTGCTGGAATAAGGGCGATTTCAGACAATTGTGAGTGAGCTTGGAAATGTTTCATTGAAGTGCCGGGGGCCAAATCCTTCCCCCCAGAGAGCCTTAAAGTCAAAGGGACTTAAACTCACGCACTGTGCAGATTACTAGCAGGGCCCGCGATTGCTGGAAGGGAAAGAATTCTAAACATCATCTTTCCTGTTTGGCGCCTTTGCTGCCTCGCAGTCAGCTTGGCCAATTCATGGTTATTCATTTTGCAGCAATGCCCCGAACCGCCAGTCGAGATCCGTGCTCCAATGGGCTGGGCGCTGTACACATATTAAAACAAGGCTCTGGCCCTAGATAGAGCGTCTCACAGCGACTCCCCTCTTTTCCTGCAACACCACACCCGGGGAGTGGGAGAAGAGGACCTGGCTGCTCCCCCCCCCCAAGCCCTGGGAGCGGGGAGGGGAAGAACCTCTGGAGCGGGAAAAAGGAGCAGGGGTGGAGCTGGGGCAGTGGGAATCGATGCAGGAGCTGGGATATAAAAAAAATTGGACATCCAGGAAGAGCCTGAGCCCAGAACGCTAGGCAGCTGGGCATGTGCACAGTGCACTGAGCATCCTTACGGATTTCCCAGGCCAACGGCCTCAACAAAGGGACGATTCTGAGAAAACCTGAACAGGCGGCAATGGGGAAGGGAGGGGATAAATAATTGCTGCCTGGGGAGAGGGACTGATGTGGAGTTAGGGGGGCCATGGACTGAACGAATTATAATATGGGGGTTGGGGAGAGGCTGGAAGCGTCGTCCCATCAGGAGGCAGCTGGGGCCAGACTGGCCTCACTATAAATTTGGGTGAATTCAAGCTGGCAAAGTCCGTGTGTGTTGCAGACGCGACGTTCAGAAATCAAGCGACCCTCCAACAAACACAATAGCAGTGCCAAAAAGGTCTCAAGATTTGGGGGGAGGGAAGGAAAGATGAGATTGTGGGCTCTGATTCTGGGTGGGCCGTACGGCCCCCTTCCTGCCTGCCCCTGAAACCCCTTGATCTTAAAAGCACTGGTCTAATGATGTAACGCCGGCAAGCAAAGGTTTCGTGTCCTCCCCTGGCATTTCAGCAAATGACGGTGAGTGATTGTGGGCGGGCAGGGGAGCAGGGACAGGGGTCTGCGTGTTGGGGGCATGGGATGTTTTGGGGTGTGTGGCAGAGGGACGCTGCTCCTTTAAGGGTGGAAGGAAAAGACAGGGCCTGTGAACCAGGAAGTGGAACATGCTGCCCCAGTGGGAGCTGGGCCCTGTGCAGAGTGGATGCTGTGCAGAGCAGATGCTGAAGCTGACTTCGCTTCCAAGGCCCCAGTAGGGGGAAATCAACCCCCTGGCAGCTACCCCCAGCTGGCTGCAGCTTCTCTCTGGGGCCTCCCTGGTGTGCTGAGTGGGGAAGCCGAAGGATACACACAGCAGGCTGCTAAATCCGGAGTCAGTGGCCTGATGGTCAGCGCTGTTGGTGAAAACCAGTGTCAATTAAGCTTTTCTGTAGTAGGCCTGAAACTTTAATCGACCTAACAGGAACAAGGGACGTACATCTACCTATGTCAGCTAATTGCTTATTAGCTTGTTTGGATAGCTTATCAGCCATTTTGGCTCCTCAAGTGTATGCAGCTGTTTTTCCATGTATGCATCCAAAGTATCTAGTACAAAGGGTCAACGGATGTATCTTGTGTCCCCTTCAGAATGACAAATGTATCCTTAACAGATGTATCTTGTAGCCCCCACAAAATGATATATGTATCCTGCGTACCCAATTATCCCCTAACAGATACATGTACAGGTTCAACAGGTCAACCAAATGACGTAGACGAACGTAGGCTAAGTTGTTTGTTACTGGTTATAAAAAAGGTCCGCTTGGCCATAAAGGGTGTGTCTCTTTCTCTGGCACTAGCCGAGAGGAGCACCCGCTCAGCTGACCGATCAATAAAGGGTGTGGTACTTGTCTTCCTGTCTCCGTGCCTCCTTGGTGTAATTAGGTAAGCTCCGGGGGGAAACGAGCCCTTTTGGCTAACAGCGCTATGATGGAGGCTAATAGGAGCCGCAGGTACTCAGCGCCTTACAGCAGCGGTGGGGCTCAACCTTTCCAGGCTCCTGTCCCCCTTCCAGGAGGCTGATTTGTCTTGTGCACCCCCAGTTTCACCTCACCTAAAAACGACTTGCTTACAAAATCAGACATAAAAATACAAGAGTGGCACAGCCGCTAGTTCTGAGAAATGGCTGATTTCTGCATGTTTACCATATAATTATAAAATAAATTGATCAGAATATAAATCTTGTACTTACATTTCAGTGTGTAGTATACAGAGGAGTATAAACAAGTCAGGCCTGGTCTACACTAGGACTTTAATTCGAATTTATCAGCGTTAATTCGAACTAACCGCTCAACCGTCCACACCAGGAAGCCATTTAATTCGAACTAGAGGGCTCTTTAGTTCGAATTCGGTACTCCATCCCGGCAGGTGGAATAACGCTAAATTCGACATGGCTAGCTCGAATTAGGCTTGGTGTGGATGCTAATCGAACTTAGCAGCTCCGGGAGCTATCCCACAGTGCACCACTCTGTTGACGCTCTGGACAGCAGTCCGAGCTTGGATTCTCTGGCCAGCCACACAGGAAATGACCCGCGAAAATTTGAATTCATTTTCCTGTCTGGGCACTTTGAATCTGACGTTCTGGTTGCACATCGGGGCGAGCTCCGCAGCACCTGCAACGATGCAGAGCTCTCCAGCAGAGGAGTCCGGGCAATCCCAGAATAGAAAGAGGTCCCCAGCATGGACTGACCGGGAAGTCATGGATCTGATCGCTGTGTGGGGCGAGGAGTCTGTGCTCTCGGAGCTGCGCTCCAACAAGCGGAATGCAAAGACCTTCGAGAAGGTCTCGAAAGCCATGAAAGAGAAAGGATACAGCCCGGATGCGATGCAGTGCCGCGTGAAAGTGAAGGACCTAAGACAAGGGTATCAAAAAGTCAGAGCGGCAAACGGACGCTCCGGAGCCCAGCCCCAGACATGCCGCTTCTACGAGGCACTGCATGCCATTCTAGGTGGGTCTGCCACCACTGCCCCACCAGTGACGGTGGACTCCGAGGACGGAATAGTGTACCGGGACAGTTCCTCCTCCATGGGGAAGATGAGGAAGGGTCTTTTGAGGACGGCGCAGGCGACATCCAACCCACTCCCGCTTTCCCTGACAGCCAGGATCTCTTCATCACCCTCACAGAGATCCCCTACCAACCGTCCCCGCCCGTTAACCCGGACTCGGAATCAGGGGAAGGATCAGGCGGTAAGTGCTACAAACAGGGAAACATTTATTTTTTTAAGAAACAGGGATATATGTAAAAAATACAAATACTATATTAAAAATTTTAAATTTCAAACTATACAAAAAGTAGGTCTACACATATAGGAATGGAGCAATAGTCCTCTGGGGACAGTTCAAAAAAGCTCTCAGAGAGCAGCTGGAAAAGCCTCAGCAGGAGGTTCCTTGGTAGAGGTGCCTTGTTGGGTGCTCCGCTGAAGCACACTCTTCCGCGCCAGGCCATCCTAAGGTAAAGGGGGACCATCGCCTCGACGAGCATGGCAGCGTATGGTCCTGGTCTGTGCAGGGCTTCTGTTAGCATCCGCTCTCTCTGAGTCCGCCTGACACGCCTCAGGGTAATGTCGTTCTGGAAGTGCTGCATCTAATTAGTGGAATTAGTGTACTGTTACTATTGTGAATGGTAGACTTTTACTTTGCATAAGAATGACCCTTGCTTAACAGACTTTTACTTTGCATAAGAATGACCCTCGCTTAACAGCCACGTGTTGGAGGCCACAGAGGAAAAGCATACAGTGATCTTTCCCGTGCACTGGCGGGAGGGGCCGCAAAACGGTCATCTTTTCTGCTTTGTACATTGCCTTCAGCAGGAGAGCACAGCTAAGCACTAACTGATAAGCACTCTGTACTGTAAGGCTTACCAGGACTTTGTGCAAGAGGGATGCAGCTGTCTCTCCTCGCTTGTGCGCTATCCAGTGCAATGGCGCCGCCAATGAGAGCGTATTCCGAAATCTCGGACTAGTTCTGAGATCTCCTGAGACTTGGTTCCCTCTTTGGTCTTCTTAACTGAAACTGACTAGACTGTGTTTACTGTTGGCAAACATGTATGTGTTCAAGGAAATCACCTACTTTTTCGCATCACACAGCTTCGGCTCCTTCCCGGACTGCCCCGGCATCCCCCTCGCAGAGGCTGGCTCAGATTAGACGCCGAAAGAAAAAGACTAGGGACGACATGTTCCAGGAACTGATGGCCAGCTCCAGAGCGGAGGCGGCAGAGCAGAGACAGTCGAGGGAGAGCCTGTGTCAGCAGCATCGCACACACCTGGAACGGGAGGATAGGTGGCGGCAGGAAGACCAGCAGGCGACTCAAACGCTGCTTGGTCTAATGAGGGAGCAAACGGACACGCTCCGGCGCCTTGTAGATGTTCTGCAAGACCCCAGGCAGGAGGAGAGAGCCCCCCTGCAGTGCATCTGCAACCGCCCTCCAACGCCAGGAAGTCCTGTCCCCCCCTCACCCAAAGTTACAAGAAGGAGGGGCGGTAGGGGCCGTGAGAACTGTCCCTGCACCGCAGCACACCGATAATGTTCGAGACAACTCTCGCGCTGTAAATTTGTACAAGCTCTTTCCTTACAGCATCAACCAGTCCCAACTCCAAGTTTAAACCCCCCACTGTGTACTACATTATTAAAAGCGGTTTGGTGTTACTGACTGTTTCCGTCACGTTTCTGGTGTCAGAAGACTTTCTGTTGTTGTGTGTGGGGGGGGGATTGTAATTTCAGTGCATAGCCCACAGTGCCATGGTACAGACTTGGCTGCAGGGTCAACTGCAGGGCACACACAGACTGCAGTCACTAGGCACCAGGGACAGTCTGTGTGGTGTATGCTGCCCCGGGTCTTTCCTTGATGTGTATGCTTGTCCAGGGTCCTGGTGCCTGCCATCCCCGAATGTAAAGGCAGGCTTCCCTTCACATGCACTTGGACCGTAGCCACGATCCTCCCCGGTGCCCTGAGCCCCAAAAAGAGCCCTCATCCAGGGGCAGATACTCACTCTTCACCCACACCCCTCACCCCTTCCAACGCCCAAACCCACAGCCGTCATGTTAACCCCTATCCAAAGACGGCACCCCTCGCCCCTTCCTGCAAACCCACCCATTCCTGCAACCCTCCCCCTACATGCACAACCACCGTAAACCGTCCCCCACCCCGCAGACCTATGTAGGAGCAGGAGGCTGTCCGTCCTCTTTTGGACAAGCGGTCTGTACATCAGTGCACACCTTACCCACCACAGAATGCTTCCATGTTTCAACCAAGAAACAGAAATGCAAAGTCAACGAAAGATTTATTATTAATTACTGTTACATTTCATTAGTTTTAAAACGTGCTTTGGAAGTGGGGGAAACTTGGAGAACCGGGTTTGTGAGCTCAGATCTAACTCCACACATACAGACACAGGCCCATGATCAGGCTCTTTTAAAATCAAGTGGACAGTCACAGGTTACCCTGCTCTGCAAGGAAACTCGCTTTCAAAGCCTCCCTGATGCACATTGCTTCCCACTGGGATATTCTCTCGGCACGGGTGTCTGGCTGAGCGTAAACAGCAGCCAGGCGATTTGCCTCAACCTCCCATCCGGCCAAAAAGGTCTCGCCCTTGCTCTCACAGAGATTGTGGAGCACACAGCAAGCAGCAATAACTACGGGGATATTCTTTTCGCTGATGTCCGAGCGAGTCAGTAAGCTCCGCCATCTCCCCTTGAGACGTCCGAAAGCACACTCCACCACCATTCTGCACTTGCTCAGCCGGTAGTTGAAGAGTTCCTTCTCACTGTCCAAGGCGCCTGTATAGGGCTTCATGAGCCAGGGCATTAGCGGGTAGGCCGGGTCCCCGAGGATCACTGTAGGCATCTGCACATCCCCAACCGTTATTTTGTGGTCCGGGAAGAAAGTACCTGCCTGGAGGCGTCTAAACAGACCAGAGCTCCTGAACACACGCGCGTCATGAACCTTGCCCGCCCACCCGACGAAGATGTTGGTAAAACGTCCCCTATGGTCCACCAATGCTTGCAGCACCATTGAAAAGTAGCCCTTTCGGTTAATGTACTCGCTGGCCTGGTGGGCTGGTGCCAGGATAGGGATGTGAGTCCCATCTATAGCCCCACCGCAGTTTGGGAATCCCATCGCGGCGAAGCCATCTATGATGACCTGGACATTTCCGAGAGTCACCACCTTTGAGAGCAGTTGCTCAACGATTGCGTGGGCTACTTGAATGACAGCAATCCCCACGGTAGATTTGCCCACGCCAAAGTGGTTCGCTACTGACCGGTAGCTGTCTGGCGTGGCAAGTTTCCAGAAGGCTATGGCCACTCGCTTCTGCACAGTCAGGGCTGCTCGCATCCTTGTGTCCTGGCGCTTCAGGGCAGGGGACAGCAAGTCACACAGTTCAAGGAAAGTGCCCTTACGCATCCTGAAGTTTCGCAGCCACTCTGTGTCATCCCAGACCTGCAGCACTATGCGGTCCCACCAGTCTGTGCTTGTTTCCCGGGCCCAGAATCGCCGTTCCACACCATGAACGTGACCCATTGCCACCATGATCTCCACTGCCCGGCGTACCCTGCTTTGTGACAGGTCTGCGCCACTCTCCTCACCGCGCTGCCGGAGCCTCCTCGCCCGGTTTCTCATCACCTGACTGTGGAAGAGGTGGACAATAAGGTGCGAGGAGTTGACAATGGCCATAAGTGCAGCGATGATCGCAGCGGGCTCCATGCTCGCAGTGCTGTGGCGTCCGCGCTGTAACCGACCAGAAAAGTGCGCGAACAGATTTCCCGCCGGCGCTTTCAGGGAGGGAGGGCGTGATTGACGGTTCGATGACGACAGTTACCCAAACCCACCCTTGACACATTTTTTCCCCCAGCAGGCATTGGGAGCTCTACCCAGCATTCCAATGGGCAGCGGGGACTGCGGGAACTGTGGGATAGCTTCCCACAGTGCACCGCTTCCAAAGTCGAAGCTGGCCCCGTGAATGTGGACTCAGAAGTTCGAATTTGTGTATTTAGTATGGATACACAAATTCGACTTATTAAGGTCGAATCCACAAATTCGACTTAAGTAGATTCGAAATAGTCCTGTAGTGTAGACAAGGCCTCATTGTCTGTATGAAATGTTAGTCTGTACTGACTTTGCTAGTGCTTTTTATGTAGCCTGTTGTAAAACTAGGCAAATATCTAGATGTGTTGATGTACCCCCTGGAAGAACTGTGTGTACCCCAGGGGTACACGTACCCCTGGTTGAGAACCGCTGCCTTACAGAATCAGGCCTCTTCTGTGGTGGAGCCTAGCTATGGATTTAGACCTGCAGACTCTCCGGATTGAATGTTTTGGCCTGAGATTTCCCTCTTGGGCACAGTCCGGGCTAGGATTTGGAACGTGCTGGTGAATACGTGTACAAGGGACGCATAATCCAGGTTGAGATGGCAATTCTTAGCTGCTAACACATTAGCCCACACCTTTGAAATCCTAGTCTAGACAAAGCCTGGGGTCCCCTGTGTCTCCCCCCAGTTCCATGTTGCAGTCGTGGGGGTGGGGATAAAAATGGACATTATATGGTCTTAAATCGTGACTAATCTCTCCCAGGCATATTGGGCCGTGCCTCATCCCGCTGATCTCTTTGGAGTTATGCTGGGTGAATTTTGATGGCCGTGCGGCTGGAGAGCTGACGTCTCGTTCGTGGGCTGTCAGGACAGCACCCATCTCCCTGTTTCATTTGTGGGTTTAGCCTCCGGGGCTAGGGGGCTCTGTGGTATCCACAGCTATGGCACCTGCACTGCCCAAGAGTCCTGAGATTTTAGAGGGTTCCTTGGGGGCTTGGGAGCTCCCCCAGAAGCCATTCCCAGCACAAAACCTGCTTAGGCCACATTTTCCCTCCTGTCCTCTGTGCGCATCACAGCAGCGTGGTCTAGTGGGTGGAACAGAGCGGACTTGGATTTCAGTGACCTGGTTTCTATGTATTATTAAAACCCTGCAAACAAGGCCTCTGCAGATTCTGTGGGTGCATTTCTGGGTTCTTATTTGTAAAGCAAATAAACCACTTGGCCCCAAATGTGGCCCCCAGGTGGAATATTTTTGTTATGCATTAGATCAGGGGTTCTCAAATTGGGGATCGGGACCTCTCAGGGGGTCATGAGGTTAGTACATGGGGAGTCGCGAGTTGTCAGCCTCCACCCCAAACCCTGCTTTGCCTCCAGCATTTATAATGGTGTTAAATATATAAAGAAAGGTTTTTAATGTATAAGGGGGATCGCGCTCAGAGGCTTGCTGTGTGAAAGGGGTCACCAGTACAAAAGTCTGAGAACCCCTGCATTAGATGTTCCTTGTGCCGTGTTTGCAATGTGAAGGTTGCCTCTAGGCTCCAGTAACTGCCCTGCTTGACTGTGGGTGCCATGCCCAGCAGCTCCCTGCTCCTACCTCCAAGCCAGTGTGGAAAACAGCCGTCCAGGGTTCTATGGAGTTCACTGTCTGCTGAAGCGTTGTGTGCCAGGCACCTGGCAGGGCATATCTCTTCAGCCCTGTCTTGGGGGTAGCTGAGGGGTAGGGAGGGTGCTGTGCGTGACAAGAGCTGTCTACACAAAATGAATTTGCTTTTCATCTTTTGTGTTAGCTCGTGAGCTGCTGCCGCTCCTCTCCCTTGTGTCACGGCTACAGGAAGTCACTGAGGCAAACGCCGTGGCTGGATTTTAAAAGGGGCTGCGTGATTTTATGACCAGTGATAGTTAGGGGACCTAGGAGAAGGCTAATCCAATCAGTGCTCCAGGGCAGAAGCCAACTGCAGCAGGTCAGGACGGAATTCCTGCCCTTCCCCAGGCAGCGTTCTGCAATAGGCTAAGTCCGTCGTGGGATGTTTTCACCCTGCTCTGAAGCTTTTCTTGGAGATGGGAGATCTTACTAGGCAGACCGGTGGCCTCATCTGTCTCCTGGGGTATCTTACTATCTCAGCTGGTACATGGAAGGAGACAAGATGATTGGATCCACTATGGCAGGAGATGGGGTACTGGGCTAGACAACCCAGTGGTCTGATCTGGATGCTGGGTACCATACTAGATGCACATGCACCCCGTTTATGGCCTGAGCCAATATATGGCAAATCCTATTTTCCCCTCACCTCTCCTGGCTGCTCTTGGGGTTTTATTGCATCGCCGGGGGGCCTTGGAATGTGCCCCATCAACATTGGATGTGTCCTTTGCAGGGCCGATGAGATGGAAGCTCCCCCAGCTCCCTGGCTGCAGAGGTTTGACAAGCCTTCCCGTCTCCTCCTCCACACGCTGACGTCCGGGCCGTGCGGGGCGCTGGCTGCCTTCCGAGCCCTCCAGCGCATCCGGGCCTGCGACGCGCCGGGGCAGGCGTTCCATTGGCAGATCTTCACCGAGACCTTGTGTGCTGAAGAGCCCGTGCTGCGGGGGCCCGAGAGGACCCTCACCCTGTGAGTTGCTTACGTTGTCTATTTAGAAAACCCGCAATAACTTCTCCATCCGGCAGTTGCTTTGGCCCTTTAAGGACCCGATCCTTCATGGTGCTGATTGCCCTTAATTCCCATTCAAGCCCGTGGGAGATGAGGCAGCTCAGCGTCGTTCAAGACCAGCCCTGGAGTGCCAGACCTCTTGCTCATGTACTGCACTGGGAGTGTGGGTTGAGTAAAGAGGGCAAGCTTGGCCCTGAGTGCGGAGTAGAAGCAACGTGCTGGTCTGTGTATTAATAATGCTTTGCACACACGTGTCTGCATAACTAACTGCTGCAGTGCCCGCGGGAGGCAGGGGGGTTCCCTGTGTCACGCGGGGAAGGTGAGGCAGACAGAAAGTGCCCAGTTCCAGAGCGGGGCCGTCGTGTGGTCACAACGTTGGGGATCCTTCAGGTCAAGAGGGGGCCCGAGACCAGATCCTTTTTTCTATAAACGCTCTATCTGACCCTGTCAGACTCCCGGGCGGCCCATCTCTGCTCCTCTGCCTGCTCCTTTTCCCCCCAGCGGACGGTGAGTTAGGACTTCTGGAGGCAGCACCTGACCCTTTCCCTGGAGCAGATCTACGAGCGAATTTCTTTCATTCCTCCTTCTCCCCCCACCCACTTCTGCCCCCTGCTCAGGAGACCGATACTGCTGCTACTTCCCGTACTGTGCCAGAGAAATCTCTTCTCCCTGCTACACATGGTGCAGGGCAGCGTGCCGAAGGACTGCCTCAGCCAGCTGCTTCAGGCTACCAGGAAAGATCCCAGCCCAGACCTTTGGGTGCAGGCCCTGCGGGATCTACTTCAGAGGGGGCTGAGAGAAGAGAGGAGCTGTTGGACTCCGGTTCCACTGACAGACACATGCCGGCAGCAGCTTAAAACTCTGTGCCAGAAGATTGTGTGTGGCACTCAGAGCAAACTGGACTTGGAAAGGAAACGGAGCTGGTTCATCCAGGAGCATCCAGGCCCTGAACTCCGGCCAGCTGGGGATGCGACCGACTCTGCATCTCAGCTTAGGAAACGCAAGCAAGTAGCTGAGGAAAGTCTGGACCCCGAGGGGGAGAGGCAGAGGAAAAGGTCCCGGTTGGAAGAGGAGGAGTTAGACCTGGAACCTCTGGCAGGAGGCGCCTTGGTGAAAGGAGCTGGTGCTAGGGAGGATGAGATTGGTATAGAGGCATCTAGACATGGGTCCATTCAGAGTCAAACCAGGGGGGCCAATGAAAATGCCCAGCCGGACGCCGTCATGGAGACAAGAGAGGCCAGTCAGGGTTCCCAGCGGGACGCAGCAGCAAAAGTCCCTGATTTTATGCAGGTACCAACTAGTGTTTGAATTCCTTCTAAGTGAGTTATCTCAGTGCAAGTGCAGAATGCAGAACCCAGCCTTGCCAATATCCAAAGCAGTATGGCCAATAGAGCTCCCCATTCTCTCCTCTCCGCGCCTCGCCTGGTGACGCTGTATCCCCTGCCCAATGAACAGCAGCACTGAACAGCTGACACTTGTCCTGTACCGTAAAGTCTACCAAAATTGGGCTTTGTGGAGCGACACGGGCAGGAGTGGGGCCTAGAGCCGAGGGCCTGCTCTTTGGGAATAAACAGTGTAGGTGTGAAAGGAATTATCTTGTAACTCCAGTTTCTCAGCCATTTTTCAGCAGCTGTCTCTCTTTGCAGAGGTGGCTTCTAATAATGGCTACCATTGATATACCTCCTCCCACCCATAGATCCCAAAGGGCTCTGCTGACTGATTGCAAACTACTTGTGGCATTTTTAGGGGTCCTGCTGCCCGCTACCGAAATGCAGCTGCTTCTGGGGTGAAGCACAGCAGCCCTTTAACAGCATGCAGCAACTTAACACCACAGTTCAGAACAGGAGAATGAAGGAAATGGCCCAGAGCACTGAGATTTGATTCTCTGCCTTCCCTTGTCCCATCCCAGAAATCAAAGGGGAAGTAAAATGGGCTGGGGAATTATCTGGCTGGCTTTGGGAATTTTGCCTCCCTCCTGGGGCTTTTGTTCTTTCTAGGCTTTAACTATTTTTAAAATGTTTTCCCCAGATGCACGTGCCTAGACTGAAGATGCTGCTAGAGATGGAGTCAAATGTAAGTATTTGCATCTGCCTTGCCACTAGGAGCACTTGGTCTAAACCAGCTTGAACACGGGGCTCCAGAAAGGGAATGCATTTGATCCAAGAAGACAGGCTTTGCAGGAAGAGGTGGAGGGGGTGACCTGTACTGGGAAAAGGGCAGTCCTGCTGCTACATCGGGGGTGGGCAAACGTTTTGGCCCAAGGGCCACATTGGGGTTGCAAAACTGTATGGAGGGCTGGGTAGGGAAGGCTGTGCCTCCCCAAACAGCCTGACCCCT
The DNA here is from genome assembly GCF_020497125.1 of Mauremys mutica. Classification (NCBI taxonomy): domain Eukaryota; kingdom Metazoa; phylum Chordata; order Testudines; family Geoemydidae; genus Mauremys; species Mauremys mutica. Next base: position 132,288,610 of record NC_059075.1, read on the forward strand.
GCCCCCTATCTGCCCCCTCCCACTTCCCGCCCCCTGACTGCCCCCCTAAGAACCACAAACCCATCCAACCCCCCCTGCTCCTCCAGCAGTTACTTGATTAACCCCTGACACCTGAGAATTGATTCCCTTTCTAAGTGTTCATCTGGGCTGATGTCACTGCGGATGCTGCTCTTCTTGGACATCTTGTGGCTTTGCTGTGCTCTGAACCTGGGTCTGTCCAAACTTCTGTGTTAAGCAGCAGAGAACGGTTTCCTTTGGAACCAGCTGGGGGAACGGGGATAGAACCTGTTATTTGAATGGCCCGTTTGATCTCCTGTTTCTCTTTAGCAAACAGATGGGACTGCCCCTCCTGAACTGCAGATCCTGAATGAATGCACCCCTGGCCAGGTGAGCTGGCAATGGTAACACGGGGAGGGGGCCGATTGCAGCCCGTATAAAAATCATCCCGAGGGAACCAGCCTCTAATCCCTCTCCTCGTTCTTGGGTGCTTGGGAAATGTCCTGCTGCCGTCTGTAATGCTTGTATGGCCTCTCTTCCAGCTGGAGGGACTGTGCTCATTACTCCAGCTCTCAGAGCGTCCGGAACATGTCCTTGTACATTTCTGCACCTGGCTGCTGGCTCTCACGCCCAAGCTCAGCTACACTAACGCCGCGGTGCTGACGGAGCAGCTCTTCCTCCAGCGGGTAGGTACCGATGGCCCCCAGAGATAGTGTCCTCCAGGATCCATTCTCCTGATTGATAGACACACCTTCTGGGGAGAGAAGGGGTTGTATGTTGTGTTTCATGCTGGTGAATCCCTGGAGACTGGAGTCCTGCCTGTACGGAACAGGTGCAGCACTGTGCAGTGACAGGGTAAACTTTCCCCGACTGGTTCTGTCAATACGGGTGGGAGAGGAGCTCAGGCTCTGTAACCTGGTCAGTCCTTGACCTCTCTAAGCCTTGAGCCAGCTCCCAAGGCCAGTGCTGATGGGTTTTGTACCATTGTCACCTGCTTACTAGGAACTGCGTTAAAAGACACCAGTTCACTGCTTGTGGGGTTACAGATAACCCCTTTTTGCGACTGCTGCCTTGGGCTGGAACCAACAACTTTCTGGTGAGCGGTGCTAGCGCTCATCCCCAATCCCCTGAGCCACCGAGGCCCACAGTTACAAAGGTGTTGACGGCTGTAACTTGGGGGTCTGTGCTGAGTTGTGTTCCTGCTGTTGACAGAACCATCCCATAGGAACCATTCTTATAAACCAATTATTGAATGCTGCAAATTTACACAGCCCTTTGCTAAATCTTTTAAAACCTTATGGGCCCTGCCCCAGGGGCTTATAGCTTGAGATAGAGCCAAGAGCTGGAACCGGTGCTGAGCCCAGGGCAAGCGTGGGCACAGGAAGGATTCGCAGCAGAGGTGGATTTGAAGGAGGAGGCAGTGAGACCGTCCTTGGTGGATAAGAAGAGGGTAAAGATTTGCAGACATGGGCTCCACTCCTGCAAAGAAGCATGTACGTGCTTATAGCTAAGCACATGCGTCAGACTTTGCCAACTCAGCACCATCAGGAGCAACCTGATAGGCTCTGGGTGAAGAATGGGAAGGAGAGAGAAAGGGACAGAGAGAGCTGAAGAAGTCAAGAAGCCGGGACGATGGGTTGGAGCATAAGGAGTAAGAGGAAGTGAGTGGAGATGGGGACGAGGTCACATGCGGCCTTGGACATGAACCAAAGAGCATGAATATGTTCCAGGAAGAGCCAGAAAGCCAGTGAAAGGAATCACAAAAACCCAGCCATACTGGGTCAGACCAATGGTCCATCTAGCCCAGTATCATGTCTTCCAACAGTGGCTGATGCCAGATGCTGGAGTGAATGGAAAGAACAGGGCAATTAGCGAGTGATCCATCCCCTGTCATCCAGTCCCAGCTTCTGGCACTCAGAGGCTTAGGGACACCCAGAGCATGGGGTTGCATCCCTGACCACCTTAGCTAATAGCCATCGAAGGATCTATCCTCCATGAACTTACCTAGTTCTGTTTTGAACCCAGTTGTACTTTTGGCCATTACAATGTCCCCTGGCAACGAGTTCCACAGGTTGACTCTGCGCTGTGTGAAGAAATACTTCCTTTTGTTTGTTTTAAACCTGCTGCCTATTCATTTCATTGGGTGACCCCTAGTTCTTGTGTTCTGTGAAGGGGTAAATAACACTTCCCTAGTCACCTTCTCCACACCAGTCATGATTTTATAGCCCTGTATCATATCGTCTGCCTCAGTTGTCTCTTTTCCAAGCTGAACGGTCCGTCTTTTTAATATCTCCTTATACAGAAGTTATTCTATTCCCCTAATAATTTTTGTTTCCCTTCTCTGTACTTTTTCCAATTCTAATATACACTTCTACCCCGATATAATGTGACCCGATGAAACATGAATTCAGATATAATGCAGTAAATCAGTGCTCCCGGGGGGCGAGGGGGGCTGCGTGCTCCAGCAGATCACAGCAAGTTCGATATAACGCAGTTTCACCTATAACGCAGTAAGATTTTTGGGCTCTCAAGGACAGCATTATATCAGGGTAGAGGTGTATCTTTTTTGAGAAGCAGCCACCAGAACAGCACACGGGTATTCAAAGTGTGGGCGAACCATGGATCTATATAGTGGCATTATGATATTTACTGTCTCCTTATCTATCCCTTTCCTAATGATTCCCAACATTTGGCTAGTTATTTTTTTTTTCCCTGCTGCTGCATATTGAGTGGATGTTTTCAGAGGACTATCTACAATGACTCCAAGATCTCTTTTCTGAGTGGTAACAGCTAATTTAGACCCCATCACTTTTTCTGTATAGTTGGGATTATGTTTTCCAATGTGCATTACTTTGCACTTATCAACACTCAACTTCTTTTGCCATATTGTTGCCCAGTCACCCAGTTTTGTGAGATCCTTTTGTAACTCTTTGCAGTCGCTGGTGCAGATGATGTGGTGGGAGGAAGGCATGGGGTCTCCAGTAGGGGTGTCAAGCTTGGATCTGAGATCACTGCCCATGGCACTGGCTGGGTGTTGCTCTGTGAGCTCACTGGTTGCCAACAGTGCCAAAGGGCCCGAGCAGCAGAGAAAGGGACCTCGGCCTGGCTGGAGCAGAGTCTGTGCCCTGTGCCCAAGACATCCCCTGACTTTAGAGAATAGAGCAAAACACCACGGAACGGGTGCTGGTTCCTTCTTATCTCCCTTCCCCTTCAGCAGGGGAGACTGTGCCCTTTCTAAATGGCATGCGCTAGACTTGGTAACATTCCCCCTGTAGGCCCCTTAAACACCCGGGCTTCACTGACCGGCCCGGGGATGGAAAGGGTCCAGGCGACAGGGCCTGCATTTCCATGCTAAGCTGTATTTGTTCTGCATCTTCTTCCATGTCCTAGGTTCTCTCGCTGGCCCAGCCGGCCTCCCGTCATCTCATGGCTGCGCTGACCTCATTCTGTTCCAGGTATGCTCGCCCAGTCTGCTGTGCCTTGCTCACTCCAGTCCTGCAGGCCTCGGGGGCAGGTGAGTTCTCAGCTTGTCCTACAGGGAGAAGGGCCCCTCTGCGGCTGGATGTATGTGGCATGCAGCCAACTTGCTCTCACTACACCGGAGAGCTGCGTTACCTGATCTGTGGGTCACCAGTCATTGTCTCTTACGGTCAGAGACCACAGATCTGCTCCTGTTCGCCATCTCTGATGCAACCAGCCTGCTAAGTCACCTAAGAGTTAGGGCTCCTCAGTGCCCGGGAAAGCCCTGTCAAGCATTGACTGGCACCTCCTTTCACATCGCCCATGCAACAGGCACTGTGTATTCCGGAGTGAACGAAGCAGTCTGGTTGTGAGTGGTTGTTGGCGGCCCAGGGCGTGCGAATGCCTGAGAACTCCTGATCCAGACTGAGTGGGAGAAGGAGCCCCTGCCCCAGAACACCGGTTCAAGGGATGAGCTCTGCCCTGGTGTAAGGTGGCACTACTCCAACCTGAGAGGAGCGGTGCCCTCTGACACCAGGCCCTGAGTGGCATGTCTGGAGTGAGACACAACAGCCCCTAGCTGGACTCTGGATGTGAGACTCTCTCTGACCAGGACTGGTATCAGTTATTCTATCCATGTGGCCAGGGGGAAGCCAGACTCTCTCCAGCATGGCAGACAAGGCCTTTGCCCTGCAGCAGGTCAAGGAGCCAGGGCTGTGAGGACATGCCCAGTGTGCGGTGGTGGAGCTGACTGTTGGGGCGGGCGGAAGGGGATGGGATGTGACTGCTTGTGGCCAACGCTGCCATCTTGTCATTGCAGGCCCCGAGCGGACAAAGCTAGTGTGCGAGCTGATAGAGGACAGCCTGGAGCCAGAGTATGTGAGGCTGGTACTCAGGTAAATGCTTATAGAAGGGGAGGAATTTCTACCCACTCTGTGTCCCCTCGCACAGGAATGACTAGGGTATGATCCCGCCCACTGGTTCAGGCAGGCAGTCCTCACTCACTCCAGACTGAGGGCCAGGTACTGTCCTGGATGCACACAATCCACTCCATTGCACACATGGGAACTGTGGGGCCAGCATGAGGGCCGTATACCCTGGAGAATTCTGTGCGAGCAGGGGCGGGCAGTTAGCACTGATCTGTTCCAAACAGTGCTCGCAGTTCAGCCATGTCTTTCTCAGGCATAGACACTAGAAAGGGTTTGCTGGTCTAGCTAGTCCAGCAAACTGCTCCTAGTGGAGACACAGCTTCTACTGGCAAAAGAATTCCCTTATCGGCATAGCTTATACCAGGTCCCCTAACAAAGTAAGAGGTAAAACTCCGTCTGCGCTGGTATAAACGTGTCACCATTATTCACACCCCTACCCAACATTATTATACCAGCCAGAGTTTCTAGTGTAGCCCTGGCTTTATTCTCCTCTCCAGCCAGGTCCTTGAGATGCCATGGTCAGAGGAGCTCATCACTGTTGTGCAGACATTGCTGGGAAGGCAGGTGAGCAAACACATTCTCTCCTGATTTATTTAAATGACCCTTTTGAAAAACCTGTGTGTGAATTTAGTAGTGACGAAAGGTGCCGGCTTGATGTCCTGGAGTCCTCTCTCCCCCCAGAGCAGGACTCCACCTTGACCCAAGCCACCACAGTTATTATCCACTGCCCATGCTACCATGTCTAGGCTGTGTAGCTTGAGATGGAGCATTGCATGCTGGGACCAATAGTCTTCATTGGCAGTTCCTCCATATTACAGAGGAGGGCAGCTGCAGTCTGTGTCCCTCCCATGCTGCCTTCAGGCACCTGGCAATTTCCCAGGGTATTTGGGTGCCCTTGCTCTTGGTGGGTGCTGACTGCTCTTTCGTTCAATTCATCCAGAACCTGCAGTGAGCCAGTCTAGGACACTTGGTGTCTGAGATGGCCCTTGTTCCTTATATTCTCCTTGCTCCATGTCCACGTCTCTCTTTCAGGTGGAGCTGGCCCCTGAGCTCTTTAACCTCCTGGTCCTGAAACTGTGCCGGCTGGCCCAGGAGTTTGCTAGGTCAATGAATTACACCAAGCTGATGATGGCTGTGCTGACCATATACAGCAGCAGTGTGAGTCCAGACTGAGAGCTGTGAGTCCCGGAGGTGGGGAAGGGGGTGTCTTGCTTTTATGTGCACAGGGCCAAGAGGAAATTGCACAAACATGAGCTCCGCTTAGGGTGTCCATTGCGCCATCTCGTTGGTGAAAGGGATCTCAGTGTAAATACCTTTCAGTTGGATGGGATTTTCTTCTTCACTTCCTGCCTTAACTGACTGTACACCGCGCATCTGGAATTCCTGAGTTCTGATCCACCTGGAACTTGGGAAGAGTCACTTAAATCCTGATTTTTCAAAGGAGCTGAGCACCCACAATTCAGCACCTCTGGAAAACCAGGCCCAAGGCCCAAAATCAGTCACCCCTTCTGGACAATGGACTCAGTGGTTTAAGCACCAGGTTTAGAACTGCTAGAATGCCTGGAACCCCAGCAAGCAGATGCATTGAGTTCTATGCAGTGTATTCAGGCTGGGCCTTTTGGCTGAGACCTTTCTGAGCTCCTGCCTGCTGGAGGGGCACGGAAAGGATATTTTGAAAAGTGGCCCCTGCTTTTGGGTGTTGCCATTTTGGGGAGCTCTGCGTCAGACACCAAGGGCCTCATTTTTCAGAGGCATTGAGTATTGGACGGAAGGTGCTGCAGAACAACACCCCCCACAGCTCCAGTGGAAATCAGTGGGTGCTGGAGTTGCTCAGCACCTCTGAAAATCAGGCCCAGTGCGTCTCCAGTTGGGCTCCCAATTCAGGCTATTAACACAGGGTAACACGTAGCTCAGTGGAACTCGGTTGTTGATGAGAAAGAAACTAACTCTTACCAGCCACCGTTCCTTTGAATCAAAGCCAGAGAGGCCTAAACAGCTTCTTTTCCCTCTTCCTTCACAGATTACTCCAGCCCATCGGAGACATTTGTCTGGTGCTCTGGATCTCAACCACACAGCTCTCCGGAAATCTCTGCAGGCTGCCCTGGAACAAATGGCTCCCAGGTGAAATAGCAAGTCCGTCCCCTACGTTCCACGGGAATGGGAGAGCTTCATGGTCGTCTGACCCAGCCGGGAACACCACAGGCTGCCCGGGAGGGCGTGTGAGAAGACAATTCTGAGCTCTTGCATTCCTAGTGTCGGTGTGATGGAAATGGGTGGAGATACCCTGAGATGCTGACATACGCGGGAGTGGAAACTGCACTGACGTCTTGCTTTAGCTATTACTCCATGTGTAAGTTTCCCTGTCTCTCAGCATTTTCTGAGTCCTTCTTTCTCTTTTTCTTCCTCCCAGGTGAAGTAGCCCATCCTAATGGAACGGAATGGTATAAATGTCTGCCTTCTCAGACTCCAGCCACCAAGGGTCTGTGCTTGGCCCTTCATGCCACCAGTGACTGTGACGAGCACAGGACAAGGACAGCTTCCAGAGCTAGAGTTAGAGCCAGCGTAACGGAGGCTTGGAGAACAGGTTGTGCCAAGTAACGTCAGACTGGTGCCTGCAGAATACGCCTGAAACAGAGACATCTGTTGAGTGACTGTAACGGGCAAACCTGGATGCCCCTTCAACTAAAGATTCTGTGTATGGAAAATCCCACAGCTGAGGAAGATCTACAATTCTAGGAGAACTCCCAGCATAACTCTCCTTATTAATACCCCACCTGCCCCAGGTACCCCTGCGTTCCCACTTGGGCTGTTTTCTTGCATAAAAACCCTTCAGACATGGGGGCTCACTCTGTATTTTTGGATCTCCCAACGTGGAGGGTTTTCCTGGCTAAGCTAGCTCAGAGTTGAGCGAACCTCCTCTCTTTAGACCTAGTGAAACTAGTTTGGATTAAATAACTTCCTCTCCCTCAGAACGTGAACTGGACCTTCCTTGAGGTTCAAAGATGACTCGGCCTTTTCACTTTCCTTCCTGCCTCCACATTCTCCTTGGAAGTGCCAAAATATCTGATGAGGCCAGACTACAAGCAAGTGGCACTAAAAGTCTCTTCTCATTAAACTTGCAGCCCTGTTTTGAAGGCAGATGGTTTTGGTAAGCTTGTGATCTCCGGGGTGTTTAATAACATCTCCAGGTCGCAGTTATCCCATAAGTACAGTTTATAAAGTGAGGAATTAAATGCTCGAGGCCGGTGTTCTGAAGTGTCCGTTCCCCCACTGCCCTCCGGAAAGGGCTTTATCCTGTGTTATCTCAGTAAAGGAGACACCTTGCCTCTGCGTGTCTTCAGGATTCCATCTTGTCCCATGTGCTCACTCCCTTTGGGTTCATTAAACATCCCAAGTGCTATTAATTGCTCACAAAAGCATTTGTACCTATTGTGTCTGTCTAAAACCTGAAGGAAAATACATTTGTATTCTTTCTACTTGGGTGTATTGTCTTTTTTCCTTTGTCAAGCAGTACAACAAAACAGATAATTTCATAACCCACTCATATTCCTGATGCTGTTCTCTCTGTGTTATACCTCTGGGCCTGAGCCTACCTAAGCCTGATGAGTCCTCCCTGAGCCGGCCTGCAGAGACAATTACTATTCAACCAGGGTTCAGCCATTCCACAGGTGGGGACCCACCCAGGTGATCCCAAGGCAGGTATATAGGCTGCTAAGGGAAGCAGTCTCTGCTCGGTGTCACTACCTGGCTCGGAGCATTCCCCTTCCAAGTAGTTTTAACAAGCTGCCCTTGTTCCTGCTCTAGCCAGCATCTCTTTCCACGCTAGCCGGCCTCAGCTGGCTGCCCAGTGACTGATAGGGAAAAGACCTGAAGAAATCTTGTGCGTAGCTCAAAAGCTTGTCTCACTCGCCAGATAGGTTGGTCCAATAAAAGCTATTACCTCACCTGTCTTGTCTCTAATATCCTCGGCCCAACATGGCTACACCAACACTGCCCGACTCTGTCACTTTGTCCATCCCCTGACTCTCTATTCTGCCAGAGGCTGGGGCAGGGTTGAGTTAATAAATGTAGTCTTGAGACCCTGGACACAGTTCAGTGTGGTATGATCTCAATGGTCTGATGCACATCACCTAGCAATAGCGATGGGAGTGCAAAATCATGGAGCAGCTCAGTCCCTCTCTACAGAGGACGTGACAGGAAACGGGCCTGTGGGTCTTAGGTGTCGTTAAGCCTTTTCTACCAAAACAGACTTCAGATCCATTTTGACTTGATGCTGTCCCTTTAATGCTGCAATTAATGTAGGCAGAGACAGTGTGTTTAAACCAGAGGTCCCCAAATTGGGGGGGGGGGGGGCGGCAGAGTCTGAGGTAGCCCACGTTGGGGGTGGCACCCAGCCCTGCTCTGCCCCCCCCAAGCTCTGCTCTGACCCTGGCTCTCACCCCAGCCCCAGCCTTGGCCATGGCTTCTACGCCTGGTTCCACTCCCAGCTCCTGCCCCAGTCCTGCCCCTCCAGCCTTGGCCCCCAGCTGCAGCTCTGTTCCCGGCCCAGACCTGGCCCCCTTACTAGGGTTGCCAACCCTCCAGTATTGGCCTGGATTCTCCAGGAATTAAAGATTAATCTTTAATTAAAGATTGTCATGTGATTAAATCTCCAGGAATACATCCAACCAAAATTGGCAATGCTACCTCTTAGCTCCCCTGTCCATGTTTCCTCCCCACCAAGGAGCCAGGGCCCTGCTCCCAGGGGATGGGCATGGACAGAGTTAGGCAAGGGGCCATGACTGAAAAGTTTGGGGACCACTGGTTTAAACGCTAGCAGCAGTTCACACACGGCTCACTGTACAGATGGCCTCTTCCCAGAATTTGGCATTGCTGCTGTTAATACATTTGCTCCAAACCCATTTCATCCTTAGCTGTTTTTAGTTTTATGTAGCCGCTACCAATGCTGAGGCGAGTTCACACACACACACATGCTGCATAGCTCGCCGTGCTGGGCAGGAAAGGAGGCGCTGCAACATCAGGTGGCAGAAGCAGGGTGGATTTATTTTCAACGCTAAGAATCCTGGGGGCTCTTTGGGTCAGGGTGTCCCTCTTTCTCCTTGTCCCAGCTGCAGATATCTGTATAGTGGCTGAAGTTCTAGGGCATCATCTCCTGAAGTGGATCATCAAGGCAAATATACTTGTGTCACGGGTCCACAAAATCGGTGCTATGCTCCCAGCTTTGGAACAATCTCTAGGAGGCCTTCACTGTGCTTGACCCTCCTAGGATCCCATTCTTCCTCCAGGGTAACCCATGGCTCTTCTCCACCCCCTTAGACTGGACCTCTAGGCCTTCAGCACGCCTGCTTCACACCACAAGCTCTGTTCGGCGAGTCCACCAGAGAGAGAGAGAGAGAGAGAGACTCCTGATGGAGATTTGTACACTCTTCAGAGATTAATGCACCTCAGCAAGCATTTGCAGTGATGCTCGGACAGCATTGTCAAAAGTCGGGTTTATTAGTCAACTGGGACACAGCACAGGAAGGCCTTAGGTTAGCATAGAGACATGACGGTCAAAGCATCGCCCATTCTGCTTAGCCCAGCGCCCAGCCCTGCTGCAGTGAGCCCCGTGTTCAAGCTCTATGTGTCTCTCAGTCCGACCTCCTTGGTCAGACTCCAGGTGAGAGCCCCAATCCATTCAGCAGCCAATTCTTTTGTTCTGGTGCTGGGGAATGTTGCCCAGCTTCCCTGCTGAGAGGTGGGTGTGACATTCCCCTCTGGTGTTATCTGGCCCGGTGATCTGCTAGGCCACACTAATCCTTGACTCTGGGAGCCAGCCTTACCCTGCTCTGCTGTGAGAGCCCCCACCCCTGGGCCATTCATGCACAGCCTCTGGCATGTCAGCTGCTCCCAGCTACTTGCAAGCGAATGACACTAGCCAATATCTCTGGTCCCAGACACAACCCTAGGAACCTCCGTCTTGCACTGTCCAGTTATGCCCACTGGATGCTGCAGCTTATATAAATTAATCGATTTAACAAAGACATTGATATGTACCAGGCTTATTATCCCAAGGGGAGCCTCTGACACTCTGCATACCAAACACACTGCTTCAGGTAGAATAAACAAACAGATTTATTAACTATAAAGATCGATTTTAAATTATTATGCATCAAAGCACAAGTCAGATTTGGTCAAATGAAATAAAAGCAAAATGCATTCTAAGCTGATCTTAACACTTTCAATGGCCTTAAAAACATAGCTGCTTCTCACCACAGACTGGCTGGTTACTTTTCTGCCAGGCTCTCCCCTCTGATCAGCGTTTCAGTCGCTTGGTGGTGGTGGTGGTGTCTGTAGATGTAGGTGGAAGAGAGCGAGCATGGCAAAATGCCTTTCCCTTTTATCATGGCCTTTCTTTCCTCTTGGCTTTGTCCCCACCTTCAGAGTCAGGTGAGCATTACCTCATCGCAGTCCCAAACTGCCTAAAGGAAGGTGTGTGTGTGTGTGTGTGTGTGTGCGGGGTGAGTCCCTCTAGGATCTAACAGATTATTTTGTTGCTGCCTAAGCCAGTGTCCATTGTTCCTGTCAGACTGGGCTAGGTTTGTCCCATCCATGCCCTGAGGAGGTGTGAACTGCCTCTCTGTTCTTGGAGAGTTTTTGCCTGGGCTTGCTTTAAGCCATGAGGATACATTTTCATCCTCATAACTATGTACATTAAATTATAACCTATTGTGATGGAGTAGGGACTGTTTGTGTGGTTGATAGGTGAGAGCCAGGTATTCAGCTGTAACATGAACCTGGCCTGGGGGAGGGGAGGTCGTCACCTCTGGCTGGGGCTAGACAAAGGGAAGGGTTGAATGGAGTCAGTTTCGGTTTAGGAGCTGGGTGGTGGGTTTACAGGGGAACCCATGCTGGATTCCAGACACCCTGAACACCCAGAAGGGCCAGATTGAGGGGTCCTGGCGCTGAACCCGAGCTCTGCTGTATCCTGTGTTCATGTTGTCCAATAAACCTTCGGTTTTACTGGCTGGCTGAGAGTCGCTGTGAGTCCCAGGAAGAGGGGTGCAGGGCCGGGCTCCCCCACACTCCGTGACACCTATAACCTCACTATAACATCACTGTAACAATTACTATAACAGCCATGCTCAGTGCCTCATGAGCCTGCCAAAGACACCGGACAAGACAAATTTTGCATTGGATACATGGGGGTCTAGGGTGTTCCCTAGCGTCACAGTGGGGAACTCCATCTCTCTCTGTGTCCTTGGGTGTGTCATAGGTCTCACCCCCACTTGGAGCTGTTGGGTTCCAATGTGGGGACCTGCATGTATCCCCCCACCCTAAATCCAAGGGTAGGTCTCCTTTTTGCTGCCACCACTCGGTCGATTCACGTGGGCCGAGACACCCCTGTTTTCCCCCCCTCCTCTTTCCAGAGACGTTCCCTGGGGAAATACAGATCAACTCACAGAGAGAGAAACCTCCCCCCTCCCCTCTCTGCCCGGAGATAAGCTTGTCTCACCACCGAGAGAGAGTTTCTTAGCCCCCTCCCCCTGTATCCACAGTAGAGGGATTTAATCAAATCTTTATAGAAATAATTTATTAAAAGAAAAACAAGAAAATACAGAATCTCTATGAGTCCAAGCTGGACACTCATAGGGTATAACCTTGCTAAATTCTGGAGAGAATCCTCTCTCCTTCTCAGTACAAACAATACAGGCAGAATTAAGAATAATCAATAACAAACACACAGAATTGCAAACATAGGATTATTAGATGAGGACACAAAGTACCTTTCTAATACTCACTATCTTGACTAGAAGAATTAGTTCAGGAAGATGGAAACTTGTAGAAGACTTGATTAAACATCTGGACCCTTGTAATTCCAAACGGCTAAAAACAACACATACAAAAACAGAGAGAAAAAGTTCCCTCCTAGGAATTTTAAATTCTCTTCCCTGATTGGTCCTCAGGTCAGGTGTTCACCAGGTACTATGTGTTAACCCTTTACAGGTGGAAACTTAACCCTTAACTAACTATTTATGACAGGGTGTTAGGTGTGAATGTCCCCAGGACTGGATTTGCCTTTGTCTTTATGGCTTCTCCACTGATACGGGGTCTGCCTCAGCCAGTCTTTTTCCAATGACCCATTTAGTTTCAGGGCTCGTCTACACTTAAAACACAACAGTGCTGACACTACCTATGCCAAAGGGAGGGCGTCCCCCATCAGTGTAGGTCCTCTGCCTCCCCAACAGGCGGTAGCTGGCTTGACAGAAGAATTCTTCTGTAAACCTAGAGCTGCCTATGTGGGGGCTGAGATTGGCTGAACTATGCCGCTCGGGGTATGAGTGGATTTTTCACACCCTGAGAGACGTAGTTATGTCGATCTAATTTGCTAGTGTAGACCTGGCCTCAGAAAGCCAGGTGCCATTCATACCTGTATCTCTTAGCCAGCCTCGAGCGCAAACAGGCCTTTTCCACCTGCTGAATAACAATGCAGCATATAATGGAAATTGAGGCTCACATAGGATTCATACAAATATTACAGAAAATTGCCACTTCATCACAACTGGATCTTATTAGTTAAGCTTGTACAAGTCACATAATTGTGTCCTTCTGATGGCCCTGTGGAGTTGGTGGTTAGCAATTAGCTTTCAGGGAAGAGAGTTCTGATCATGAACTCATATCCTTTCTATGCTTTAAAACCAAGCCTGTTGGGTGGGGGTGGGGGGAGACAGTGGCACTGTCCATGTTGATTTAATCAGCTGTTGTGCATATTGCATTTAGGGAAATCCACTGCTAGGACTTTCCTCCTTAATCCCTTTAAGCCCAGGAATGCCCCAAAATTTAATTTATACTTAAAGTGAAGAGAGCTGACCAAGCAAATGCCTGCTGGGTCATAAATGTAAAACCCCTTAGCGCTAAATGATCAAAGCTGCTCATCTGTTCCCCACGGACTGGAGTTGAGGGGCAAGGCTGAGGAAGGCGCAAAACATTTACCGCTCACATGCAGTGTCATGGATGAGAATTTGATCCTTTTACTAAGTTTTTAGGCAGTCCTGATGTTCCTCTAGTCTAACGTGCCTTGTTGCAGCTAGTTTTGCATCTGAGTAACTTGTCAAATCATACATGCGTAAGGAACCACTTTGCTTGTGACTCCTGAGCACATAAGATAGTTTTGGCCTTTAAATTATACTGCAGTGCTTCTAAGTCCGACCGTTTGAAACCTCAAGCATGAAAAGAGTGTGGCTATTTAAAAAACAAAACACATTTGAAACTCTGTTTATATTCCCTTGAAAAGTCCCAGCTTCAGGATTCCCTGCTGGCAATATCCTAGAACAGTTTCAGGTAGGTGTGCCATCACAACCGCTGGTAGGGGAAATGTTGAATCCTATATTAATGTAGGCTATTAACCCATAGTTAAAACTTGTTTACAAGTTGTTGCCATTCACCTTAACTCACTATTATCGGGATTTAGGAATATATGAACACGTAATCCTCTAGCATTAGCACACAAAGTGATAGCTTGGAAATACATCCCATTATTGAACACGGCACCTAATGTTTAGGCTGCATGTCTTCAGACTTGACAGAAGCTGTCGGTGTCTGACAGATGGGAACCAGGTTACCTGTCACAAGTCACTCGGTAACACTCATCACACTATTGTGGTTCAACTTTAAAACTACCAATCTCCCCCCACTGCTGCTACTGTTTGTCTTTATGAGAGTTGTTAGGCTGTTTTGTCTAAGGCAACGTGCTTCTAGTTAGAGCATTTTAATCGTTTGTTGAAATAAGGAAGTGCTTAAGAGTGAGATGTAAAGTCTTGCTTGTCATGTCTCATCTGGGAGACGTCTCTCTATGTACTTAGCACCGCTCTGGCTTTATAGTCTATGGGATCTCTTCCATCAAAGATCTCAGGGTAGTTAATAAGCATCCCTGTCCTCCTCTAGCACCATGACTTCAGCGAGGACGTTGCCACAAGGCGATGCTATGCCAGGCTCTCGGTATGCACAGTGCAGGGTGAGTTTGGGCAGGCAGGGTGGACCCCACACCCCAAGCATTCTGGGAAATCCCAGCAGGCTGTGTACCCTGGCCCACAGATATTTTTTTTGCTGGCTCTGACAAAGCAGCCTGGGCTTCAAAGCCAAGCATCCAGCCAGCTTCCCAACTTGCTAAATCCTCAGCCGGTATGAAAGCGCCCCGCAGGGCTGCACACGCACTGCTCTGCTTCTGCTGAGCTTGGCCTGGCGCTGGAACCAGGGGGTGCTAGTTTGGTCCAATGGCTCTCAGCACCTGGTCTAGCCCCCTCCAGCGCTTGGCACGTGGACTCCCGGGTCTCCCGCTATCAGAACATCCAGCAGCGTGTAGGGAAGGAAATCACTGCGCGCGGCTGCCCTGCCCATCAATCTGCCCTGGGGTGGGGGCGGTGCACGCTCTGCCTCGCTCAAGATGGCGCCCATACAAAGCCATTTTCTATTTCCCTCCGCCTCTACCAAAATGGCATCCCATGGGCGCCAACGCCCAACACTCGCGAGAGCACAACGCCCAACCCTCGCGAGAGCAGGCCCCTATTTGTTAGGAGCGTGTAGTAAAGCCCACCCCTGCGGCTACCTCAGGCGGGCGGCCCGACGGGGGGGCTGAAGGTTGGATTCGGTGCCGCCTGGCGGCGGGCCCGGCTCCCGCATTAATCGCGGCCCCCCGGGAAATTGGCTCCGCTGGGGGCTGAGCCGGCCACGCGCAGGGCCGGGCCTCCCCTGGGAGCTGTTCTGGGGCCGTTTGGCTTCAGCACCTTCCTCAGTGATGTAGAGACTGGTGTAGACAGCACGTATAACGTTTGCGGACGATACCAAGCTGGAAGGGGGTGCAAGTGCTTTGGTAGATGGGATTAAAAATTCAAAATGATCTGGACAAACTGGAGAAATGGTCTGATGTCAATAGGCTGAAATTCAATAAGGGCAAATGCAAAGTTCTCCACTTAGGAAGGAACAGTCACTTGCGCGCACACACAAAATGGGCACTGACTGCCTAGGAAGGAGTGCTGCAGAAAGGGATCTGGGGGTCATAGTGGACCATAAGCTAAATGAGTCAACGGTGTAGTACTGTTGCAAGAAAAGCAAACATCCTTCTGGGATGTATTAGCAGGAGTGTTGTAAGCAAGACACAAGAAGTGATTCTTCCTCACTACTCTGCATTGATTAGGCCTCAAGTAGAGTATTGTGTCCAGTTCCGGGTGCTACATTTCAGAAAAGATGTGGACCAATTGGAGACAGTCCATAGAAGTGTAATAAAAACGATTAAAGGTCTAGAAAAAATGACCTGTGAGGGAAGATTGAAAAAATTGGGTTTGTTTAGTCTGGAAAAGAGATGACTGAGAGGGGTCATAAGTTTTCAAGTATATAAAAGGTTGTTAGGAGGAGGAAGAAAAATTGTTCTTAACCTCTGAGGATAGGACAAGAAGCAATGGGCTTAAATTGCAGGAAGGATGCTTTAGGTTCGATATTAGGAGAAACTTCTTAACTGTCAGGGTGGTTAAGCACTGGAATAAATTGCCTCGGGAGGTTGCGGAATCTCCATCATTGGAGATTTTTAAGAGCAGGTTAGACAAACACCTCTCAGGAATGGTCTAGATAACTAATCCTGCCAAGAGTGCAGGGGACTGGACTAGGTGACCTCTCAAGGTCCCTTCAGCCCTATGATTCTAGTCCCAGCTCCTGACAGAGGCTTAGCGACATGCAGAACATGGGGTTGTGTCCCTGACTGTTTTGGCTAATAGCCATTGCTGGACCTGCCCTCCATGAATTTAGCTAGTTCTTTTGTGAACCCAGCTATATTGTATAAACTCTTTGAGGAAGAAACCGTCACTGTGGCTGCTTTTCTCATTTGGGTTTTGTGGCTTCAGCATCACTGGGGCTGTGGAATGAAATGGGCTGAAAAGAGAAATTGTTACTGTATTGAAAAACAGGGATTCCCTGTGCTCTGAGCCCCTGAGATTATTGAAGATAAAAGAACAAAGGATCTAATTTACAATTCACCATTGTTGCTGTCACTTCCATTTTTATTACTGCTGCACTAGCCCCTGTTGTATTCTTTAATGTTTAATTCCCCCAGAATGCTGCAGGCTAACGGGCTACCCTGGTTGGTGGGATTAAAGGAGGTTTTAGGTGCTAATGTACCTGGAGTTGCATCCTGTCCAGAGTGATTAATTCAGTTGATCCTTTCAAGTTTCTGATCTGCTCTTTGTCTTTCAAATCCCCAGCAGTAAGTTTCCCATGACACCCTGTACAATGCAGTGCTGTAGATCCTGCAAGGGACTCAAGTGAAACCACGCAAGTAAGAACTCTCCTATGTGTTGTGGGTAGTGCCTTTCCCCAAATGCCAACTCCATGACTGGAAATCTCTGGTGAAGAGAGAATAGGATTTGTGGCAGAGTATCCATGCTCTGCTAACTATCATCACTGCTTTTCCTATGCATATTGATATTCCTCTTGTTTTACTGGGTTCTTAAATTCTAACTTTGGGTGGATCTGCAGTTACTTGAAGCTTCTTTTGTTTGTTCTGTTCTTCAGGTTTGCGGAAACTGTGGAGCTGCTGATCAGCCTGAAAAACTATGACCCACAGAAGGACAAACATTTCTGGCACAGTCAGGCTTGGCACCTCTCTGATTCCACCCAGCCTTTGGCCTGCAACCTTCTCCCTCCAGGCACTTTGAATGTACATGTGGTTGGCAACACATTGACTGCTTGATACAATAGCAGGAGGGTGCAGTGCTGAATTGCCTGGGTAGTTCATACACACACACACACACCCCGTCTCCAAGTGGTATGGCTGGACAGACCCCTATCCTGGGTCTTAAAATGTGAGCGGAGATGTGGTGAGGCTCCTGTGCTGATCCCTCTGACCAGTTGGAGAAGCCAGATTAGAGGCAGGTGGATAAAGATTCACAGGTGATTGTTGTAAGGTTTCTGGGCTGTAGCTCTGCCTGCTCCCTCAAGGTGTGTGGTGCTGACAGTGCAGAAGGACAGTGTGGGGGTGTCATCTTCCCTTCCTGACAGGCTCAAGTCCTTCCTGTGCCCTAAATTCTCACTCTGCATGCTGGGGGTCCAGTGACACTGATGAGGCCAAAGCAGTCAAATATCCCTCATGTGGACATCAAGGCTCTGAAGAAACTCAAGAACAAGAAGATAGTGAAAAAGGTGAGTAGAACTATGCTGCCAATATGCCTGTAATTTGTGTGGATAGAGGTTACCTGGAAATACCAGGTAATGTAATGCAGACAGTGGGCTGGTATAAACTCCAAGAGATGGGGGACAAATGCTACTGCTAAAATGCGATAGAAACTTGCCACAAGGGAAGATTATATCTCCTGAAGGTGTCAGACTTTGCATACATACTACAGTATCCAACATGACCATTGCAGAAAATTCCTGTAGGAGTAATTGACCCCTACTCACTATATTGCTAGTGAGGAATTGTTTAAAAGGACTTGTCCAAGGATCCTAGATCTAAAATGTGGTTCTCTAAACAAGAAAACATAGCTTTCTCAATTACTTTTGTAATGAAGATGAATTATTTCTTTAACATTAAGTCATGGTGTATATCCCACCATTGAGGAAAAGCTGCTAAAATGTAAATCCTAGGTGCACTGGCACTGAAAGAGAGAGCTACCCTGTTTACTGAGATTCCTTGGAAATTCAATCTTGTAGCAGTTGCTTCCCTCAGCTCCAGTATGGGGTACCAAAGAGATTTTTGGGGTGCAAGTGGCTGAGCAGTGCTAGAGGAGAAATTTACCTACTTGGCAATTTCAAGTCAGCAACTTGTCTGACTGGGCAGTAAGCAATTGAATTGCAAGGGTATGGTTTATTATGCCATGCTGCTGGGCAATGTGACTAGTTAGCTTGACCGGTGATGCTTTTGCAAAGCACTTAAAACAGATTTGGTTTGCTTGAGTTCTGCATCACAGTGAACTCCTAGCATTGCTAAATCCCAGTGTGGATAAGACCTCAGCAACAGCCCTCAATGGCTAATAGTACCTCACCCACCCTGTGTATCTCTCTCTTATTGGACCAACTTCTGTTGGTAAAAGACAAGTTTTTGAGCTCCACAGAGTCTTCAGGTCTGGGCCTGTGGAGCTCAAAAGCTTGTGTCTTTCATCAGCAGAAGTTGGTCCAATAAAAGATAATACCTCTCCCATATCCTGGGACCCACATGGTTACAACACTGCAAACAACAAAGTATAATCTGTTCCAATGAATGCACAGAGCTCTTATTGTAATGAACAGAACCCTTATCTCTCACCCCCACCATCAGGTTGATGCTGATGTGTGTTGGGAGGGGTAAGGAAAGGAGGAAATTTCCCTAGCTTCTTCCAGAAACTGTTTTGTTGGTGTTGGGATTATCTGTGTTTAAGAAACATGCCAGATCAGTAGTGAGGGGCGATTACACTTGTTCAGCCTAGGCTTCTCTCCAAGTATAACGTGTTACCTAATGCGAGATTCTCTGAAGTCTGTAAATATACACAAAAAGAACAGGAAGACTTGTGGCACCTTAGAGATTAACAAATTTATTTGAGCATAAGCTTTCGTGGGCTACAGCCCACTTCATCGGACGCATGGAATGGAACATATAGCGAGGAGAGAGATACACATACAGAGAGCATGAAAAGGTGGGAGTTGCCCAACCAACTCTAAGAGGCTAATTAATTAAGATGGTCGGGCAACTCCCACCTTTTCATGCTCTCTGTATGTGTCTCTCTCTCCTCGCTATATTTTCCATTCCATGTGTCCGATGAAGTGGGCTGTAGCCCACGAAAGCTTATGCTCAAATAAATTTGTTAATCTCTAAGGTGCCACAAGTCTTCCTGTTCTTTTTGCGGATACAGACTAACACGGCTGCTACTTTGAAACCTGTAAATATACAAAGAGCCTTTGTTGCTAAGAACCATTAAGTGCTCACAACAGTTTGCAAGTTTCTCTAAGTGAGGTGTAAATCAAACCCTGTATTAAAATAGATGTGGGCAGAACTGCAATGTTCTATGCATTAATCTCTTTTTTTTTTTCTCCATAGCTAAGAAGTACAGTGGCTTTCTGGCTTCAGAGTCCCTGATCAAACAGATTCCTCTCACCTTGGGTCAGGGTCTGAACAAAGCTGCCAAGTTCCCCTCCCTCTTTGCTCACAATGAAAACATGGTGGCCAAGGTCAATGAAGTCCAGTCTATCATCAGATTTCAAATGAAAAAGGTAAACAATAAATGCAAAACCCCAGAAGTCAGTTACACAGCATGTGATGGGAGTCAGGACTGTAATGAAGTTATTGGCTGCCTGCCATTATACATGGATTTGCACTGTCAGGGCTGGACTGCAGTTTTCCTCCAGTGTTGTTAAGGAGGCTGCTAGTGGAAAATATCCTGTCAATCTCAGTTTGTGTGTTTAGGGAACACAAAGCATTCAGATGCTAACCTGAGGATGGAGGGAATTTAAATTTGTTTTAAACTACAGATGCAAGTTAAGGGGCCTGAACTTGGAAAATGCTGAGGGCTCTTGATGCTCACTGAAGTCAGTGGGAATTAAGGACATGCGCAGCACCTGGCATGATTGGCTCCTGCAGTTAGGGAGGATCAAGTGGTCAAGCTTCAGTTAGCCAGGAATTAGGATAATAGGTTTGTATTATATAGACTGATGTATGTAGTAGCTGAAGCTTTATGCTTAATACTGTGCAAATGAACTTCACAGTCTTACAGGTGAAACAGTGAGTTTCAAGTAGTGCTTTCTTATATTTGCTTTAAAAGTTTAACTTTCAAGAAAGTTAATATAGAGGATGGAACCAGAGTTTTAAATGAACACAGCCCTAATTCAAATGCTTAATCTTCATGTCTGGCAGCATGATGGTCAAAACCTGACTCAGCAAATATTGCTTGACTGAGTATTTCCCATCAAGCTTAATTGGCCACTTGATTTAAAAACAACTTGAATGAACCAAGAGCAAAAGTGGTAGTCTTTGAACATATCAATCTTTCACTAAACAGCTTGAGCTACTGAATTCCTGGCACTGCAGTATTGATCTATTATTTCCATTTTAAACTTTTCTTCAGTCTGTAATCTGGCTATATATCATAGATTTGAGCAAATTTGGTACCCAGGGTGTAGTGTTTACAGAAGGAAAAGCAAAGCTTGGTGGCTGAGATGCAAAAAAGCAGAAATAATATGATCCTAATGATTTTTCTAATATGAAAAATATAAACAAAACAGATTATTGTAAAACAAATATTCTGTGCAGCATGGATTGGTGATTTTGTGGAACCTGTTGGTTGGGGAGGAGAGATTTATCTTTAAAAATTTTATTGCATAGTGTAGGGAGGAGAGTGTATTGGACTGGGTATTGATAAATTTCAGTTCTCTTCCCTGGTCTGTCATTGATCTTGTGGTGTAGAGCAAGTCACTTAACTTCTGCCTCAAGTTTCTGATCTACAAAACAAGAATAATCATACTTACAACCTTTTTTAAAGTACTTTGAGATCTTCTAATAAAAAGTACTGTATAATTAGCTGACTAGTTTAATCATCAGCAAAGATTGCACCCAGTTTTTTAGCATACATGTTTCGTTACAGCATGTGGAAGCCAGTGGCAAAGTTATGTCTGGTTTTTTGATAAAGGAACTGAAAAAATTAGGTTGAGCTTGGTCGAATGTAAAGCTGTTCAGATCTAAATTTCACAAATGGTGCATTTAATGGAGTCTTCAAGTATCAAACTCTGGAAACTTTGGAATTCCATAAAGCATTTCCAGGCTGTGGAGGAATTGTTGTAATTGGGGAATTGTAAACCCTGTAGTATAACATTTTATCTTTTAAAAAAAGATTTATGGGAAGACTCAATTGCAGCCTACAGATGGATTCCAAAGATTTAAACCAGCCCTTTAATCTAATTATGTACATATTTTGATGACTGAATCTACTTAAGCTATTGTATGGTTGTCTTTAAACTGACTGTACTATAAAGTCTGTATCAGTGGAGCTGAATGATGACATTGTCCTTCTCCCTGCCCCAGGTGCTTTGTCTGGCAGTGGCTGTTGGCCATGTAAAAATGACTAAAGATGAGCTAGTCTACAACTTTCACCTGGCCATCGACTTCCTGGTGTTCTTGCTGAAGAACTGTCAGAATGTGCATGTTGTACATCAAGAGCACCATGGGGAAACCACAGCGCCTCTACTAAACTGGTAGTAATAAATCTTTCAGAGCACCCAGTCACTCTGCGTCTGTCTCTCCTCATCCACAGAGTTTTCAGTCGTGTTAGGACTCTTGCTCCCAATCCTTTTGAGTAGCTGTCTCATTCTATTAGACTGAGACCTCTGCTGTACCTTGCCATTGTCAGTCACCTCCTGCGTACTTGTTTGTAACTTAACCTTTATTGGAGCTGCTTGTGATTCAGCATTTTAGAGCAGTGATTCTCACCCCAGGGATGCACATACCCCCCTCTAGCTATTTGCTTAGTGTTATGACAGGTTACATGAAATGCACTAGCCAAGTCAATACAAACTAAAGTTTCATACAGACAATGACTTGTTTATATGGCTCTATGTACTTTCATTTCAGTGTATAGTACAATATTTATATTCCAATCAATTTATTTTATAATTATATGGTAAAAATCAGAGTAAGCAATTTTTCTGTACTAGTCTGCTGTGACACTTTTCTATTTTTGTCTGACTTTGTAAGCAAGTAGTTTTTAAGTGAGGTGAAACTTGGGGGTACTCAAGACAAATCAGCCTCCTGAAAGGGGTACAGTAGTCTGGAAAGGTTGAGAACTACTGTGTTAGAGCAGCCCTTATGCCACTGAGAGAGTACCTAAAGTTAAATGAGGAGCAGCCACAGTTAAATGACAGGGATCAGCAGGGAGGCTTCTCATAAAGATGAGCTGCAAAGCCAGATGAGTTGAGCAGATTCCCATCCTGAAGGCTCTCACCAGCTAGTCAGAAGCCTTCAACATGGAAAGATTTCTTCGATGAAACCCTTTTTAAGCCCTTCTTAGAATATGATGTCTTCACAGAATTTTATAAACCCTGCACCCCCCCCCCCGCCACCCAATCAGTTTTAAAATCCAACCAAGAGTGTATGCTTTTTTAAAAAAAACAAAAACTCCAAAGAGGAGTAGTATTTTATAGCTCAGCAAAGCCTTAGCATGGATAGACCCATAACTGGCCTTTATCTTGAGAGTACTGAGAAGTAGGCACATGTTTGAATTAATGGTATGGTTCATAGAGACACCATGAAGAGAAATATTAAATCTGCCTGAATTTTGTTGTCTTCCGATAACACTTAGGACAAAACTCTTAAGATATTAGAAGGGAAAATATTTCTCTTTTTCAGTTGATTTACTTCATATATTTGACAATGTGTATAGTCAGTTTCCTCTTGCGGGTCTAAGTCACAGTAAGATTGACAGAAACTTCCTAAAAGTGTGTAATTGTAAAATCTCAAATTTGCGAAGGGTCTGAAACTACTTCTAACTAACATCTTGGAAAAGACATGCATTTGACTGTCCCTCTAATGGAAATATACATAGCAGGTTATGTTCCCTTCCCAGTGAAAACTCAGTGGGAGTGGCAAACTTGTCAGTGTGCCTGTGTGAAATGGGGAGGTACCTCAAATGTTATAGAAGAAAGAAAAATGCTTGGAAAGCTGTTTTACTGTACTTCCTTCTAAAAGGATAAAGAAATAAGGTTTAAATACAGTAAAATCAATGCTTGCTGTTAGTGGAGTTTCAAGCCACACTGTCTAGTCTCGGCAGAGATTTTCTGCTTCATTGAAATCCTCCCAGGGTGTCATTGCTCTTTAAATGCTTTTTAGCAGGTTTCTGGGTTACTAGGGATCACTGGATATATTTGAATTCAAAACTGCACCTCCAATTTCACTGGCCTGTCACCTGCTTTGTTCCAAGGAAAAAGCATGCAGAAAATCCATGTCTGTGGATGATTTGAAACAATGTTACCTTTCTAATGAGCCCAGTACAAGAGAGAGAGATGGCAGGTAGCCCTACACTGTGTATCCACAGAGAACAGGACCAGAAAGGCTAGTCAAAGAAGATTCCCCTCGGCTGGCTGTGCCAGTTTGTTTGAACTTTGGAGAAGACCTCATGTACAGATGGTAAAAGTCACTTGGACTCACTCTTTCACCTTGGCTGAGACTGCTAACAATGGAATTAATTACTCAAGACTTTCAGTGGCTTTTATAATGGTACCTGTTTACTTAAAACTAGACTTAGCACAATTCTGCAGGCTACTGAGCAACAGTTAGTTTTTGAGAACCTGATCCCTACCAACCTGGTACTTTGGAACAAGGTGAGTAGAAACCCACAGGTGAAGTCTTCATGTTCTATTACTAAGTCCCTGAGCCATCCCCTTTCCTGGGATCTGTACTCTGCTTTCTCTGTTCAGCAGGTCACTAATAAATCTTCACCTTCGTTTCCAGAATGTACTGAGGCACCATCAAGGGAACAAAATGCCTTATTCACTTTTTGGGTTTCAGGGGGAGAATCACTGTTTGCCAAACATGCAAAAAAGAGAGATTGAGCTTTCCAGGTAGTATGGTAACATTCTCAGGAGTGTCTCTAACTTGACAAGAGTTAGTGAGCAGGATGTACAGCACCATGCTGACGGAGGGAGGAGGTACCTGCTCTGCAGCTCTCTACTGCTGATATACAGGTAATTCCTTTATTTTAAAAGGACAGACATCAGCTCCTGCTTAGTAATATTTACTCCAATCTCCTGGAGCCAAAACAATATGCCTTCTAATAAGAGCTATGTGATAGCTTCAGAAATCCTTTAGTGGCTTCAGTGGGGCAGCTAGTGGCCCGAACTGAGCCACTAACATCCTATGAGCTTTTCATGCTCAAAGAAAACATGGCGATAGCAGCAGTGAGCTGTCTCCCATGGTGACTTGGGATTATCCTTAGGCAAAGTAAAAGGCTGGCATCACCTTGACACAGTTAATGTAGTGTGCCGTTGCCTATTGTTCCTGTAGGGCTTTTTAGTTGTAGCCTAGCAAAAGGATATAGGACTACAGCTGTGTCACTGTGGCCGGTGATCCCGTCTTCGCACCAAAGGGTTAAAGGTTTTAGCTCCATTATACTGGCCAAGCTTGAATTTGGGTGTTCATTCAGTCTACCTCAATTCCCCCTTTGTTTTGGACAGTATTGGTCACTTCCTGCT
Organism: Mauremys mutica; assembly: GCF_020497125.1. Taxonomy (NCBI): domain Eukaryota; kingdom Metazoa; phylum Chordata; order Testudines; family Geoemydidae; genus Mauremys; species Mauremys mutica. The sequence goes on from NC_059075.1 coordinate 132,313,170, forward strand.
CCAAATTGTTAAAACAGCTGCCCTATTCCACCCTGGCAGTGGCTGCTTTTCAGTGGCAAGTAGTCACTCAGGTATGCTTTATGCTCCTGTAACTCAGGTTCAGGTTTTGTGTCAGAATTGTGTAGCATCTGCAGTTGTGTGAAATCAGGTGGAGCTTAGATGTTTTGATGAAGTTTTGAGCTGAGATTTTGTTCAGGACTGAAATTCTAAGCAAGAGCAAAGAGAATGGGTACGTTTCCTATGGCTTTGCTAGGAGCCTTCTTAATCCTAAAATTCTCTCATATCCTGGCTGCTTGTTTTATGGGTGCTGTTGCTGAAGGTGTGATGGCTAATAGATAGTTGCCAGCTGGGGAAGTTGGTGCCACGGTAAGGTGCATTGGCTTGTTTCTTGCTTGTTGCTGAGCCATGCCCTCCACACAGATCTAACCAATCATGCCTGCAGCATCAGCAGCCACTGTCATCTGAGCAGCATGCTTTGCAAGCAAAGGACTGGATAATCCCCCACCATCGCAGTTTTTCTGTTTGAAAGCAGGTTAAGGAAGCTTTGGAGGGAGCCTGGGAAGGATGTGGCTGTAGTAGGCTGCATCAGTTAAGGGGGTGGTAGATCTCACAGCGGCGCACAAGGCGTGTAAGCCCAGAATCCAGAAAAAGCAGCTGCTGCTCACGTCTGAGGGAGCCTGTGGAAGTCTTCTATCAGGTTATTACTTTGTCTCTCAGTTAATGATGCTTAGCTGGAATGTGTCTCTGCATGGGGTGCTTTAATGCTTTCATTTGGTGCAGGCTTCGTTATGTTTAGATTTAAAGCACGGTTTAAAGGGAAATCTTTATTACCAGACCAAAGGCATTGAGAGAACAGAGTACAGAGGTTTAGTCTATAAGGTCTCAGCCAGCCAGCAGGGCTGGTACTGATCAAGGGGGAACATCTCTTGTTAATTTCAATGCTGGGCTTTGTAAATCTTCAGAGGCAGCTAGAGCAAATGCCCCCTTCATGCCCACGCCACACTGATTACTAGGTTATAAGGTTGGGGGCAGGGTTTGTGTCTGATGCACCTTCTAGGTGATTGAAAAAATAACATTTGACCTTTCCAGCGGGACAGGGCCAGCAACTCAGCTCATGGATGGAGCATGGTACTGGGGAGTTCATGGTCTGCTTTAGAAAAAAAAAAACAGGAGTACTTGTGGCACCTTAAAGACTAACAAATTTATTGTAGCATGAGCTTTCGTGAGCTAAAGCTCACTTCTTCGGATGCATAGAATGGAACACACAGACAGGAGATATTTATACATACAGAGAACATGAAAAGGTGGAAGTATGCATACCAACAGGCAGAGTCTAATCAATTGAGATGAGCTATCGTTAGCAGGAGGAAAAAAAACTTTTTGAAGTGATAATTAAGATGGCCCATAGAAGGTGTGAGGAGAACTTAACATAGGGAAATAGATTCAATTGGTGTAATGACCCAACCATTCCCAGTCTTTATTTAGACCACAGTTAATGGTATCTAGTTTGCATATTAATTCAAGTTCAGCAGTCTCTCTTTGGAGTCTGTTTTTGAAGTTTTTTTGTTGCAAAATTGCCACCTTCAAGTCTGTCACTGAGTGGTTAGGAAGGTTGAAGTGTTCTCCCACTGGTTTTTGAATGTTATGATTCCTGATGTCAGATTTGTGTCCATTTATTCTTTTGCGTAGAGACTGTCCGGTTTGGCCAATGTACATGGCAGAGGGGCATTGCTGGCACATGATGGCATATATCACGTTGGTAGATGTGCAGATACAGACTAACACGGCTGCTACTCTGAAACCGGTCTGCTTTAGATCTGCTTTAACAGGCATACAATTAAAAATACAGCTGATGTGCATTAACCTGGGCTCTCCCCTTTTGGCTTCTTGCTCACAACTAGGGGGCCCGCTTATGTGAAGGGTTTGGGTAAGACCTGATCCAGCAACCTTAATAGCAAAGGTGCTGTCTCTGGGGGATGAACTGCATGGAACAGAACACCTCCCTTCCCCCACCCCCGATAGGTTTGTTCAAGAGTTAATAGGTTAAAGTATGTGGATGTTTGGCCTCTTGCCCTCTAATATGGGGGTGTGTCTGCACCCCTGTGGTATTGGGGTGTGTGGGGCAGCAGGCTCTCATGCCAGGTCCCTTTGCTGCTCTGAGCCCTGTGGAAGCAACAGCTGGAGGCAGCAGTGCCACTGTGGGGTGGATGGGGGAGGGGAGGGGAGGGAGGATGGAAGGGAGGCTGTCTCTACTCTCAGCTGGAGGAGAGAAGCTCTGAACCACTTCAGTGGGTATCCTATCTTGTGTTTGTGGCAGTTATCCATGCAAATTTCTGATCGGCCCAAAGTGGCTGCCAGTAGCAATGAGTTCCACAGCACTATACATTGAAGAAAAAGCCACAGTCTATAGGAGGGTGTCCTATTTACTTTCCCCAAACCATCTATTTTATATATTTTGGTCATGTCCCCTCTTTTCTATCTTTGAAAAGCCTGACCCTTCAGTTTAATCTCGCCACGCTGGTGTATCTGTCGTTGTTGTTACCCTTAGCTGACCTCCTATTTCTGTCTAATTCTTTGATTATCTATTTACTTGTTGCTCTTCCTCCACGTTGGATCATGAAAACAAGCCCTTCCCTAGTATGTACTGTTTTGGTTGCAACTTCTAAGGAAGTGAATATTTAAGTTTTTTATGTAAATAAAATTGTACTACACCCTTTTTTGGCTAAATCTTACCTTTTGTGTCTAACCTATCTCATTGTGTTGCTAATGGATTAGAGAAGACAGAATTCAGCAGAGAGGGAGCCAGATCGGTGGTCTGGACTCCTGGGTTCTGTTCTCTAGTTTTGTTACTGACTCCTCAGTAATTGACTTGAGCTCTCTGTACTGCCATTTCTCCATTTTAAAATGGGGATAATGATATTGACCAACCTTTGGAAAGAGCTTTAAAACAGCCAGGCACTAGATTTTAAAGATGGATGTTTAATGCCCATGCATAGAAGCCAACTGGAAAATGCTGAGAGCTACAGGTAGAACTCACTACACAGGTGTGAAAGTATTTATAAAGAGTGATGCTGCTCCATTTTATTGCTTATTAACTGCACCTGTGACTTGGCTTCTGCCTATTGCAGATCTTGGGACTCTAACTCAGGTACTTGGTTCCTCTCACCCTAATGTCTGAGTATCTTTCTTGTATTTATCCTTGAAACATGCCTGTGAGGGAGGGCTGGGCTATTTCCATTGTACACGGTGGGAGCTGAGGCACACAGAGGCTAAGTGACTTGCCTAAGGTCGCCAGGAGTTGGTTGTAAGGCGGGGACTTGAACCGAGGACTTCCAAATCTCTAGGCCATCTTTCCTCTCACCCACTAGTCTAATGCAGCTCAGTCCTGAACTTCAGACCCTTCCCCTGCTTGCTATTCTGTGCCCACGCTAGTGCCCTAACCCCTGGATGATCTGGCATCTGTCAGATGTTTCCTGCCTTTGCCTCCAGTTTCTCCAAAAGCTTGATGATGACCAAGGAGTGCTGTATTAAAAGGGCTTATTTTCTTTCTTAGGGCTGACTTGCTGTCTGAACTGTACAGTGGATTAGTGCAGAGCTGGCGTGACCCTAAGGCACCAAAATCAAAAGAAATGAGAGAGAGAGAGAGAGAACAGGGAGGGGGTTGGGGAGAAATCTTGCTCTCAATAAAGGCTTTAGAGTATGAAAAGAAGGGGGTGAAACTTGATAGTTACGCCTTGCAAAATGTCCAGGCAAGATCTCAATCCACCCACAGTAATTATACTTAGCTCTCATACAGCTCTGCTCAGCTCTCAAACATCTAAAAAATGTTTAATAAGTTCTAATTGTGATGAACCCTTATTATTGTTCCTAAGCTTTTATTACTAATTACTAGTATTACTGTGGCCCCCAACAACGACCAGTGCCCAGGTGTGCTAGGGACCGTACAGACAATCCAATCCTGGAAGAGTTAACAGGCCTTTTCAAGGCCATGATCTTGCAAATAAGTCAATGGGCCTATTCCCAGGTGCATAAGAGTAGGTCTTTTTATAAGTAGGGCCTTAAACATTTCTGGGGTTACTGCCTCTAAGAGAACTCAGTATGTTCTGGCAGTTCTACTTTTCTGGGTGTGGGGTGTGGAGTTTAAGCCGTAACCACCTGACCCCAAAACTTTGGGGATGTTGTGAAACATTAATACAGGTCTGAGCATCGAGGTTGTTTTGGAAGCCTGATCCAAATTTCAGGCAGCTTCTGGGGCATGGAGAGCACGTGGGAAGTGAGTAGGTAGAAGATACAGGTACAGGGAATTGTGGGATAGGTGTTGGAGGACTGTGTAAACGGGAGCCCAGCTACCTGTGCTTTTGCTGCCTCCCCATTGCAAAATGGGCAGGTAGGGATGTGGGCAGAGCTCAACACGCTCTCTGCCCCATACTCCGCTGCCGAGCCCACCAGCGTGGGTTCAGTGCATGTGTGGGTTCTGAGTGCGCATGTCTGGCAGTAACACACCAAGCCTACGGTACTATTTGCAGGACTGGGACAGGTGGGTCTAGGTGTGTCCAAAACGAAAGGCCCGGCCCCTCAGCCAAAGAGGGAGGAACTGCCCAGTCCAGGCTGCAATTGAGTACTGGGGACAACGAAGGAGAAAACAGGAATGAGTGAGGTCCAAAGGTTAAAACTCAGGGAACCAGAAGGGGACACTGAGCAGGGAACCCCAGGCAGTGCCCACTGCTGCTCAAAGGCATCTAGGGGCTTGGTGGATGCCACCCAGAGGACCTCAGCCTGGAGGCATGATACGAGGGAGCAGACACAGGCCCCACAGCTGCAGAGCACCCCCTGTCCAGCTTCCTCCTCCTGCCGTGCTGGATGGATGTCTTGGCCAGCTGAGAAGATCCCACGACATTGCAAGGCCGTGGCTGGGGCGTGCCTAGATCAGGAGGTGCAGCCAGAACTTGTGAGCATTTCGAGAGGAGCCGGAAGAGGGGGCTGAGCCTGCCGTGTGGACACACCGCCAAACTGTGCGATTTTTCTGCGTACTTCTTGGCTGCTCATCCAGGGAGCCTTTGGCTGTTCCTCCCCCTGCAGCAGCACCAGGAGGGTTGAGTGTTACCACTTTAGGATTTCAGTAGCAAGTCTCAGAAAATGCAGAGTCACTACTCCCCTTGGGCTGGGAGGTATGAGTGACTGTGTGCTCTAGGGCTGTATCTGCTCTGAGACTGCATGGGGGTTTCTCCTGCCTGGGGGCAGCTGCTCATCTTTAGCTCCTAAGGCCATCGCCCGACTGCAGCTTTAATCTTATTAAGGGAACAAGCTGCTTTATGGGCTGCAATGCGATTTGATCAGTAGGGGCAGCTGCATTATGCTGCTGGCAAGAGAGCGGGGGTCACAGGGAGGGTGATGCAGTGCTGGGGGAAAGGAAATCGGGGGCCTGTTGTGGCAGGGAATGGGGGAAAACGGGGTGGGAGGGTGCGCTAGGCCTGTAGATTGGGGGCAGTGGTGGTGCAATGCTGGGGAGAAGATATGGGGTTACTATGGAGATAGCTGCCGTATAAACATCTTGACTTGTGCTAATGAAATCCTTGAGAGACAAACATCAAGTTTTCTGGAGACAGCAGGGGGCTTCCTTTACCATTTCCATGCTGGGTCAGTACCACGTCTCCCCCCGACCCGGCAGCAGTGCCTCACCTTCCCAGGTGTGGAGCTTTACCCACTCTCCCCTTCCACGTACCAGGGGTAGCTCTTTCTTGAAGGGCTTTGAGCTCTGCTGGCAAACGGCTGGAAGGAGCCGAAAGCATTGCAAGCGCGCAGTGTTTACAAGGCGGCAACGCAGCTTATAAACAAGGGGCTTCTTTAACGGCTGGGAGCAGGGAAAGCACATTCCAGGGAGTGCGCGCCTGCTGGGAGATCAGCTTCCTGGAGCAGCCTGGCCTGACTGGGAGACAAGAAACAGCATCTTCACAAATGCTTAATCCTTGACCTCCTCAGAGCACGCTCCAAGCACGAATGCATCCTCGGGGCCCTTGGGAGGTAGGTGTGTCAGACAGGGGAAATGAGGTGCAGAGATGAAGGGATTCACCCAAGGCCAGAGACGATCGCTGGCAGAGCCACTGGGCCGTCATTCTTGGTAGCAAGCAGAACAGCACTGAGAGGCTATTGGGTGCGGTGGGAGGAGAGCCCAAGGAGGTAGAGGAGTAGCCCAGGTGGCATTACCCTGCCTGAGCTCTCCCCACCCGCCTGCTGCCTGGAGCCCCCTCATCTTGATACAGTGCCATAGAATGGTATTGCACCAAACGCATGGCCACAGAAAAGGACAATACCTTGGCCTGCTCCAGCGTCTTCTGTGGGAAGATTGGAAAGTGCCTCAGTGAACGAAGATTCACGTCAGTCCTGTGAGGCCGGGCAATTGTATATTTTACATTGCAAGTTCCTTGGGGCAGGGGCTGGCACTGACTATACTGCACCTATCATAACGGGACCCTGACTTTGCCTCCAGTAGAAATTTATAGGTAAGTTTTACATCTGGGGAAACAGGCCCAGAGAAGGGAAGGGACTTGCCCAGGTCTCCTGAGTCTCAGTCGAGCACTTGATCCCCTAGCTCACCCTCCCCTGTAATGAACACTAGCTGGGATGAGAGATGTTAGAGGCAAGGGTGTAAGGTGGAGTTTTCAGCTGAGCTTTGAAACCAGGTGGACCACTGAGGCGAAAGAGGGAAACAGGGAGGTCACAGGCTGCATGGCAGGAGCTACAGGGGAGGGTCTCGCCCTGGTGGTGGAGAGGAACGAGCTGGGATCAGATGAGGCCAAGGTCCATGAGACTGGCTCATATACCCCAAGAGAGACCCAGTGGTGCAGGGGGATGGGACCGTGTGTGTGTGAGAGAGACAATATTGTATTTCTCTCCATGCCTGAGACTCAGAGGAATTTGATTCCTTGTGGTGGGAGCAAAGGGCTAGCAGCAAACCCCTGGGTTTGATCCCTGTCTCTGCCACTGACTTCGAATGGAAGTGACTTGTCCAGGGTCATGTATTGTGGGCCTCAGTTTCCCCAGTTGTCAGAAATGGATCAGTTGGCTCCCTCCCAGGGGGAGGGGGGGCAGAGGGAGTATTGTCAGGCTTAGTTCATTAGTCTGCCAAGTGATTGGAGATCAGTGGATGGAAGGGGCTAGAGGGCTATTAGCCTGCCCAGCGCCCTGCCTGCCCCCTGCCGTGGGCTTGGCAGGGGAGGGGGCAGCGTGGCGGTGAGCTTTGTGTATATAACTGAGAAAAAGCCAGGCTGTGGGAAGGGAGCAGCCGTAAACAGATGCTGCGACAGCAGAAGAATGTCCCACTGGGCACAGCGCTGCAGCGGCAGGGAGCTCTCCCTGGGCCCACCCTCTCCACTGCCTGCTTCTCCAAAGCCACGTCCTAGGGGAGGGTCTCTCCTTCGAGAGCCCAAGACCTGTCAAAGGTAGGCGAGGAGGAGAGGCTGGGGGCAGGGCTCTGTGTGGAGGGATACTTGGAGGCAGGGGGTTATCTGCCCTGCTGTCATGAATAGTTAGTAAAGGGTTAAAGCATAGTACTGGTGGGCACCTGACCGGAGGACCAATCAGGGAAGAGATTTTGAAACTCCTAGGAGGGAACTTTTTCTCTCTGTTTGGGGGGGTCTTGGTCTTTGGCCGTTTGGAGTTCAAGAGACCAGACGAGTTAATCAAGTCCCTACAAGTTCCACCTTTCTGAACTAATTTCTTCTAGTCAAGATAGTGAGTATTAGAAAGATACTTTGTGTCCTTATCTAATAATCCTATGTTTGCAATTCTGTGTGTTTGTTATTGATTATTCTTAATTCTGTTTGTACTGGTTGTACTGAGAAAGAGAGAGGATTCTCTCCAGAACTTAGCAAGGTTATACCCTATGAGTGCCCAGCTTGGATTCATAGAGATTCTGTATTTTCTTTTGTTCTCTTAATAAATTCTTTCTTTTCTTTGGACTTGGTTAATTCCTTCCCTTGGGGAAATTCAGGGGAAGGGGAGGGGGAAGTGGGCTGCTTCCCTGTGTGTAGAGATTCAAGGCGTTTGAATCCAGGCATCTCTGTCTCCGGAGCAGGGGAGAGAGGGAAGAGGGGGGAGGTTCCTCCTCTGTGAATTGATCTGTGTTCCCAAGGGGGGAAACAGGGGTGTCCCGGCCCACGGAATTGACCGGGTGGTGGCAGCCGAAGGGGAGACCTACCCTAGGATTTTGGGGTGGGGAGAAGACATGCGGGTCCTCACTTTGAAACCGCCCAGTTTCAAGTGAGGGTAGACTCTGACATGGTGGCAGTGGTGGTATTGCACCAAACGCATGGCCACAGAAAAGGACAATACCTTGGCCTGCTCCAGCGTCTTCTGTGGGAAGATTGGAAAGTGCCTCAGTGAACGAAGATTCACGTCAGTCCTGTGAGGCCGGGCAATTGTATATTTTACATTGCAAGTTCCTTGGGGCAGGGGCTGGCACTGACTATACTGCACCTATCATAACGGGACCCTGACTTTGCCTCCAGTAGAAATTTATAGGTAAGTTTTACATCTGGGGAAACAGGCCCAGAGAAGGGAAGGGACTTGCCCAGGTCTCCTGAGTCTCAGTCGAGCACTTGATCCCCTAGCTCACCCTCCCCTGTAATGAACACTAGCTGGGATGAGAGATGTTAGAGGCAAGGGTGTAAGGTGGAGTTTTCAGCTGAGCTTTGAAACCAGGTGGACCACTGAGGCGAAAGAGGGAAACAGGGAGGTCACAGGCTGCATGGCAGGAGCTACAGGGGAGGGTCTCGCCCTGGTGGTGGAGAGGAACGAGCTGGGATCAGATGAGGCCAAGGTCCATGAGACTGGCTCATATACCCCAAGAGAGACCCAGTGGTGCAGGGGGATGGGACCGTGTGTGTGTGAGAGAGAGACAATATTGTATTTCTCTCCATGCCTGAGACTCAGAGGAATTTGATTCCTTGTGGTGGGAGCAAAGGGCTAGCAGCAAACCCCTGGGTTTGATCCCTGTCTCTGCCACTGACTTCGAATGGAAGTGACTTGTCCAGGGTCATGTATTGTGGGCCTCAGTTTCCCCAGTTGTCAGAAATGGATCAGTTGGCTCCCTCCCAGGGGGAGGGGGGGCAGAGGGAGTATTGTCAGGCTTAGTTCATTAGTCTGCCAAGTGATTGGAGATCAGTGGATGGAAGGGGCTAGAGGGCTATTAGCCTGCCCAGCGCCCTGCCTGCCCCCTGCCGTGGGCTTGGCAGGGGAGGGGGCAGCGTGGCGGTGAGCTTTGTGTATATAACTGAGAAAAAGCCAGGCTGTGGGAAGGGAGCAGCCGTAAACAGATGCTGCGACAGCAGAAGAATGTCCCACTGGGCACAGCGCTGCAGCGGCAGGGAGCTCTCCCTGGGCCCACCCTCTCCACTGCCTGCTTCTCCAAAGCCACGTCCTAGGGGAGGGTCTCTCCTTCGAGAGCCCAAGACCTGTCAAAGGTAGGCGAGGAGGAGAGGCTGGGGGCAGGGCTCTGTGTGGAGGGATACTTGGAGGCAGGGGGTTATCTGCCCTGCTGTCATGAATAGTTAGTAAAGGGTTAAAGCATAGTACTGGTGGGCACCTGACCGGAGGACCAATCAGGGAAGAGATTTTGAAACTCCTAGGAGGGAACTTTTTCTCTCTGTTTGGGGGGGTCTTGGTCTTTGGCCGTTTGGAGTTCAAGAGACCAGACGAGTTAATCAAGTCCCTACAAGTTCCACCTTTCTGAACTAATTTCTTCTAGTCAAGATAGTGAGTATTAGAAAGATACTTTGTGTCCTTATCTAATAATCCTATGTTTGCAATTCTGTGTGTTTGTTATTGATTATTCTTAATTCTGTTTGTACTGGTTGTACTGAGAAAGAGAGAGGATTCTCTCCAGAACTTAGCAAGGTTATACCCTATGAGTGCCCAGCTTGGATTCATAGAGATTCTGTATTTTCTTTTGTTCTCTTAATAAATTCTTTCTTTTCTTTGGACTTGGTTAATTCCTTCCCTTGGGGAAATTCAGGGGAAGGGGAGGGGGAAGTGGGCTGCTTCCCTGTGTGTAGAGATTCAAGGCGTTTGAATCCAGGCATCTCTGTCTCCGGAGCAGGGGAGAGAGGGAAGAGGGGGGAGGTTCCTCCTCTGTGAATTGATCTGTGTTCCCAAGGGGGGAAACAGGGGTGTCCCGGCCCACGGAATTGACCGGGTGGTGGCAGCCGAAGGGGAGACCTACCCTAGGATTTTGGGGTGGGGAGAAGACATGCGGGTCCTCACTTTGAAACCGCCCAGTTTCAAGTGAGGGTAGACTCTGACATGGTGGCAGTGGTGTTTCGGACCCAGAGAGAGAGGCAAGGCTTTTCTACCAGAGGCACTCTGAGGCAGTTTCAGGGTTAGAAGTATTTTCAGTTTTTTGCAGGGCTTTCTGTTACAAAGCCCTCCTGTGGAGCGGTACTTGCGTCCATTGTGATACGAGGTACCACTCAGGATTCCTGAGGTGGGGGGAAGTGCTCGCCAAAGTACATTCCCATCCAACAGGAAAAACAGGTTTGGGGGGGGGAGAGAGAAACCCTCCAGCCAGGTTTTTTTTTTCTCCCTGTGTCTTTTGAAAGGATCAGGAGACAGGAGAACACAGATCACTGAGGAAATAGACCAGATTTTTCTCAAGGGTATTGTTAGCAGCAGCCTTTCAGCTGGGCTGCTGGGTACAGCAACTCAGAGCAGAGTGAGACAGAGAAATTTTTTTTTTAACTCTTTCCCTCTTTCTCAGTACAAACCAGTAACATTACACAAACCACAATTTGCTATACAAAGGATTGATTTCTCTTTCTTTACTCAAGTTATCATAGGCAGGGGTAGGGACTGTCAAGCAACACATACGGTTCACTGACTGCAGAGGGGTGTGGCCAGCACCTGAAGGCACAGACATGACTGACTCAAAGACCGAACTGGAAATTGCTCAAGTAAATTTAAAAATCCTACAGGCACAAAAAGAGAAGGAGGAAGCTGCCCATCAGAGAGAGATGGAAAAACTAGAAGCTAACCAAAAAGCCAAAGAGGCAGAACACAGGAGGGCGATGGCAGCCAAAGAGGCTGACCGGGCAACCAAAGAGTTAGAGCTACGAATCCAGACACAGGCTTTGGAATTAGAAAAAGCTAAACAGCAAACTCCACCCAATCCAATCCCTCTTCAACCTACTGATCAACCTTCTCGGAGAAAATTTCCCGCCTACAGGGCCGGGGATGATGTTGAGGCCTTTTTAGAAAACTTTGAGAGGGCCTGTATTGGATACCATCTTCCTAAAGATCAATACATGCTGAAGCTGAGGTCACAGCTCAGCGGACAATTATCCCTGGAGGTAGCTGAAATGCCTATGGGCCAAATGAACGACTTTCAACTATTCCTAACCAAGGCCAGACTCAGAATGGGCATCACCCCTGATCACGCCCGTCAGCGTTTCAGAAACCAGAAATGGACACCGGAGGAGTCATTTCCAAAACACGCCTCCTACATTGAAAAGCATTTTTCTTCCTGGTTAGCAGGAGCCAATGTTCAAACCATGGACGAGCTAACCCTCCTGATGATGATGGAGCAGTTCTTGGATGGTGTTCCTGAGAACATTAGACGCTACATCCAAGATGGTAAACCAAAAACTCTCACTGAGGCAGGAGAGATTGGAGCCAGATGGATGGCATCGGTAGACAACACGACAGCTACTGCCAAGGGGAGCGAATCCAACAGGGTACACAGCGACACTAAACCCTACCGTCGCGGACCAATCAAACCCACACCTACAACCCACGGACAGTCACACTCTACCTCTTCTTCTACCTCACCAGTCTCCAGTAGACCAACACAAACCGGTGACCCATCAACTGGGCGATGTTTTCAATGCAATGATTTGGGGCATATCAAAGCCAAATGCCCAAAGAACCTAAACCGAGTGCAACTCCTTGCACCTTCACACCAAGGAAAGCTGGACATAGATGTATCTCAAATACCCTTAGAACATAGGGAAACTTTGAGAGTGGATGAAAAGGAGATCATCGCATGGAGAGACACTGCAGCACATGTGTCAGCTATCCACCGAACCTTCGTGGACCCCAAATTCATCAACCAGAAAACCAAAGTGACAATTCGACCCTTCATGTCAAAACCTGTAACATTACCTACAGTGCGTTTACCTGTCCAGTACAAGGGCTGGTCAGGGAAGTGGACTTTTGCTGTCTATGACAACCATGCGATTCCCATGCTACTGGGGAACGACTTGGCCCGACACATTGAACAGCAAAAAACAGAGGGAGTGGTTACACGCAGCCAAGCCAGACGAGCTGCCGGACCCATCCCTGTTCCTGAGCCATCCACCGGGACCCCGTCTGTGTTACCAGAGACCCAGACAGAGGTGGTGGAACCGGATCCCAGGCCAACACCGACAGCAGCCATGGTTCATCCAGTCCCAGAACCGGAACTGGAAGGGCACCCAGCGCCAGCACCGGCGCCAGCTATTACAACTCCACCGCCAGAGGGCGACAACGGGCCTGAACTGGAAAAACCAGCAGACAACCCTACCCAAGAGGCTCAGCCGGAGCCTGAAATGACGCCTTGTGCACCAGCGGAGAGCGGTTCACAGTCAACGGAAACAACCTCATCACCTACATCGCTCCCAGAGGAACTGGTGTCTCCCGCCTCAAGGGAACAGTTCCAAGCAGAGCAGGAAGCCGATGACAGCCTCAAAAAAGCATGGGCGGCGGCACGCAGCAACCCACCGCCTCTCAGCTCTACTACCCGATCCCGGTTCGTTGTGGAGAAAGGACTTTTATACAAGGAATGTCTTTCTGGTGGACACCAGGAGGGTTGGCATCCTCAAAAACGGTTGCTCGTTCCGACCAAGTACCGGGAAAAGCTCTTAAGCTTAGCCCATGATCACCCTAGTGGCCATTCTGGGGTGAAACGAAGCAAAGACAGGTTGGGAAGGTCCTTTGACTGACGAGTTAATCAAGTCCCTACAAGTTCCACCTTTCTGAACTAATTTCTTCTAGTCAAGATAGTGAGTATTAGAAAGATACTTTGTGTCCTTATCTAATAATCCTATGTTTGCAATTCTGTGTGTTTGTTATTGATTATTCTTAATTCTGTTTGTACTGGTTGTACTGAGAAAGAGAGAGGATTCTCTCCAGAACTTAGCAAGGTTATACCCTATGAGTGCCCAGCTTGGATTCATAGAGATTCTGTATTTTCTTTTGTTCTCTTAATAAATTCTTTCTTTTCTTTGGACTTGGTTAATTCCTTCCCTTGGGGAAATTCAGGGGAAGGGGAGGGGGAAGTGGGCTGCTTCCCTGTGTGTAGAGATTCAAGGCGTTTGAATCCAGGCATCTCTGTCTCCGGAGCAGGGGAGAGAGGGAAGAGGGGGGAGGTTCCTCCTCTGTGAATTGATCTGTGTTCCCAAGGGGGGAAACAGGGGTGTCCCGGCCCACGGAATTGACCGGGTGGTGGCAGCCGAAGGGGAGACCTACCCTAGGATTTTGGGGTGGGGGGAAGACATGCGGGTCCTCACTTTGAAACCGCCCAGTTTCAAGTGAGGGTAGACTCTGACACCTGCACACCCAGGGCCTGCCTTGCGGCTCCAGGCTTCCAGGGAGTCTCTGGCAGGGCAGCTCACAGGGGCACCCCAAAGCTCAGGACTTCTCCGGCCTCTGCTGGCAACAAGGGGCAGGGCTGGGCTTCGGCCCCTTCAGAGTGCCAGCTCTGTCTCAGGCTGGTCCCCACAGGGCCGGCTTTAGGCCAATTCAACCAATTCCCCCGAATCGGGCCCCGCGCCTAAGAGGGCCCCACACCCAAGCCCTGCCAGTGCGCTGTACCGGGGTAGCCCAGCTTCCCCAGGGGGCAATTTAAAGGGCCTGGGACTCCCAGCAGGAACTGGAGCCTCAGGCCCTTTAAATTGCCACCAGAGCCCCACTGCTGGAGCCCTGGGGGCTATTTAAAAAGTCTGGGGCTCCCCTTGCTTCTACTGCCCCGGCCCTTTAAATAGCCCCTGGAACCCCGCCACTTCCCCAGGGCTCCCGTGGCTATTTAAAGGGCCGGAGTGGTAGAAGCAGGGGAGCCCCAGGCCCTTTAATAACCCCCAGAGTCCTGGGGTAGCGGGGGGCTCCAGCTGCCTCTGCTGCCCCAGTCCTTTAAATAGCCCCCCGAGCCCTGCCACTTCCCCAGGGCTCCCATGGCTATTTAAAGGGCTGGGGCGGTGGAAGCAGGGGAACCCCGGGCCCTTTAAATAGCCCCCGAGCCCCGGGCTGCTGCTGCTACTACCCCGGTGGGGGAGGGAGGAGGAGGAGGCACTTACCGTACAGGGTGGGCTGTACCCCCTATACCCACACCCCCTGCCTGCACCCAACCCCTGCCTGCAGCCAGCCCCTGCCCGCACCAGCCCCGCACCCCCTGCCCTGTCTCCAGACAACCCCTGCCACACGCCCCTGCCTGAAGCCAGCCAGTCCCGCACTCCTCTGTCTCCAGGCCTGCCAACCCTTGCCACACCCCCCTGCGGCCCTGCCTGAAGCCAGCCAGCCCACCCCACGTCCCCCTGTCTCCAGCCAGCCCCACACACCCTTGCCCTGCTTGCAGCCAGACCCTACCTCCAGCCAGCCCCTGCCCTGCCTCCAGCCAGCCCCATGTCCACTGTGCCCTGCAGTTCCCAGGGCAGTAACCCTGCACACCTGCTTCAATGAGAGGGGCAGGGAACAGCTGGGACCCACACATGTGCACACCCTAGGGTGACCAGACAGCAAGTGTGAAAAATTGGAACAGGGGTGGGGGGTAGTAGGATCCTATATAAGAAAAAGACTCCCAAATCGGGACTGTCCGTATAAAATCGGGACATCTGGTCACCCTAGCACACCTCCAGGGAGTGGCGGGGACCCACACATGTGAAACGGAGCTCATTTCTAGTTCAGGCCCATCTTTTTAAAAAAGAACTTTAGGTAGGGTTAACGTACATCCGTATTTTCCCAGACATGTCCAGCTTTTTGGTTCTTAAATCACCATCCGGGAGGAATTTTTAAAAATACGGACGTATGGTAACCCTATTGGTACAAAAAATACATACTGTGGCACATCCCTTAAAGCAGAACTTTTTAGAGGGAACCGGTTGCTAAGAAATGAAAAGCTTTTTTTTACATGGTTTTTTTTTTTTTAGTCATCCCTGCCGGGGCCCCGCCGAAAATGTTCGAATTGGGCCCCGCACTTCCTAAAGCCGGCCCTGGGTCCCCACTCCCCTGCAGGGTTTATCCGTGGGGGGGGGGTGGAGTGGCTCATTGTGCCCAGCCTTGGCATGCAGCCCTGGAGGACTCTGCCCTGAGTGTGCCAGCACTCTGCCTGGGGGTGCAGGTGAGCTGGCAGGGGAATGACGGGGCCGGGGATGGCCTTAGAAGAGACCCTGACAGGCCACATCAGGGTACAGGCAGCTCTGGACAGGGGCAAGGGGGCTCAGAGGAATGTGTTTGTTCTCCAGCGCTGGGAAGGGATGGTGAGCTGGCATCCTCACCCAGGCTGCCCTGTATGTCTTCCTGGCAACAGAGACCACAGGGAGCAGGTGTAATGAGCAGGGGCAGAGAACTGCTCACTCCCTAGCTGGTCCAGAGAGGATCTATAGGGTGCAAACCACAAAATGGGGGCTGTGGAGAGGCCCAGAGCGGGCATGGGGTCTGGGTTAGCACGAGGAGGGCAGAGTTCCAGGTGTGGTGTGAAATGGGGTGTCTGTGACAGGCTCCCAGGGCCATAGAGATTCAGGGGATGCTACAGATCACAGTGCATCGCCCCACAGTTTCATGGGATGCCCCCCTGAAATGATGCGTGAGGCCTTTGTCCATAGCCCCATCAGCCTTGACGGAGGTGGGAGTGCCTGTGTGTTTGACTGGGTTGTAGTGGAGGCTGCTCAAAGGGGCCCTGTGTAACCCCCATTAGGGGAGCATGAGTCCTTACCTCGCTGCTGCTTCCAGCTGACGGATGTAGTTCTCTAGCTCCAGCAGGAGGAACCATTTGGAGGTGACTCCTGACCCGTCCCTCCCCTCCATTAGCTGCCCATGCCAAGGCTGGCTGGGGCTGAATTGAGTTCTTGGTCTGGCCCTAAGATCCCACTTGGGTTCTGCAGTGAGGGGATGGCATGACAAACCCATATAAGGCAGGGATGCAAAACTGATTGCAAGACTGTACTCAAAGAGTAGTTACCAATGGGTTTGCTGTCAAACTGGGAGGATGTATCCTGAAGGGTTTCACAGGGTTCTGTCCTTGGTCTGGTATTATGCAATGTTTTCATTAATGATTCCAGAACTGGAGAGGAGAGCATGCTTATAACATTTGCAGGTGACACTAAGCTGGGAGGCTTACTAGCACTTTGGAAGAGAGGGTTAGAATTCGAAACAACCTTGACAAAGGATCTGAAATCAACAAGATGAAAGTCAATAAAAACAAGTGAAACGTACTGCACTGAGGACAAAAAAAAATCAAATGCACAATTATAAAATGGGGAATAATGGGCTGGGCAGCAGTACTGCAAAAAAAGGATCTGGGGGTTACTGTAGGTCACTAATTGAATGAATCAACAATGTGATGCAGTTGCAAGAAAGGCTTCTATCCTAGTGTGTGTTAACAGGAGTGTTGTATGTAAAACACAGGAGATTATTGTCCAGCTCTAGTTGGCACTAGTGAGGCCTCAGCTGGAGTGTTGTGTGTAGTTTCGGACACCAGACTTTAAGAAAGATGTAGACACATTGTAGAGAGACCAGAGGAGAGCAACAAGATAAACATTTTAGAAAACTTGACTTAGGAGGAAGGGTTAAAAATGAGCACGTTCAGTGTTGAGAAAAGAAGTCTGAAGGGGGACTAAGGGCTGTTGTCAAGAGGACAGTGATCACTTGTTCTCCTGAAGGTAGGCCAAGAAGTAATGGGCTCAGTGCCGCAACAAGGGCAAGGCGAGTGAGGTACTTGCCTTGGGCGTGCAAAGCAGAGGGGCGCAGCTCTACCGCGATTGGCGGCGCTTCAGTGGCACTTCTTCGGCGCCGCCACTTCAGCGGCAGATCCTTCTCTCCAAGAGGGACTCGGAGACTTGCTGCCGAAAAATGAAGTGGCGATGGCAATTCAGCGGCAGGTCCTTCCCTCCAACAGGGACTCAGGGACCCGCCGCCGAAGTGCCCTGGAGACCCATGGTGGGGGACCCCCCCCCCCGCCGAATTACCACCAAAGCGGGACCTGCTGCCGAAGTGCAGCCGGGTCTTCGGTGGTAATTTGGTGGCGGGTCCCACCGCGGGTCTCCGGGGCACTTCGGTGGCGGGTCCTGGAACGGAAGGGCCCCCCGCCACCGAATTACCGCCGAAGACCTGGCTGCACTTTGGCGGCGGGTCCCTGTTGAAGGGAAGGATCTGCCGCTGAATTGCCATCGCCACTGCCAGCAAAGACCGGGAGTGGAGGAAGCTCTGGGGGCCCAGGCCCTGCAAGAGTTTTCCGGGGCCCCTGGAGCGAGTGAAGGACCCCGCTCCAGGGGCCCCAGAAAACTCTTGTGGGGGCCCCTGCGGGGCCCGGGGAAAATTGCCCGTCTTGCTCCCCCCTCTGGGTGGCCCTGCATGACCCCAGTGGAAGATCTGGTTCCTAGGATATACAAATGGTTCCCTTTCTCTCGCCTTTGGACACCACCCCTCCCACTACCACTCTGCCACTCCCTTGGTGTCAGCTGAGTTCTGTCCCTATGATGTTACCCTGTGAATCAAAGAAAACAGATGTGATCAGATTACTGAATGGAAAAACTTGACCTTCTGGTTTGGGGGGTTTTCCCCCTCATGGTTCCTATTTTTAATATAATGACTGTGAGCCCTGAAGAGGAATTTATCCAGAATCTCTCTGACTCTGCCTGGAGCAATTGTTAAAACCAGTGCTCATGCCAAGTGTCGGGGGTCAAGGAACCAACCCAAATACATCCCAAGTCTCACACAGTTCTGCCTTCCAATTCTAGCCCTGGGAACGAAACAACACGTGGGAATAAGACATGCATGTTGTGGCAGAGCTCTGACCTTGCTCCCGTGGATCCTGTGCTTCTAGGCGGTTTATGCTAGCCTCAGTGGCTCACTGTGACCCTCCACGTAGCCCTTCTCTCTCTAGGGCCAGGGTTACAGTCTACTGAGCCCTTTTCATCATAGGCTGCAAGGAGGTTGGTGAGAGAACTCCCACAGTCTCTGTTGAGCCTCCTGTCCTGACAGGGGCCTGACTTCCCCTCTCAGGAGATGTTCCTGTAGTGGTGGGTTGGGGGGAACCCGGGCCCGCCCTCTACTCCGGGTTCCAGCCCAGGGACCCTAATGGTAGCAGTTGTTGGCAGCCAACCTTTCACTGCCAGAGTTGCTACATTTCCCTGGGCCACTTCCCCACAGCTCTCCTGCTTCTCCCTTCTTCACCCTTACCTTAGGGCTCCTTTAACGATGGTTTGAGGGTGTCTTCAGTAACCAGCCCTTCAGCCGCACTTCCTCTCCTCTGGCTCCCTCACTCCCCTGCCTGATTGGAGTGAGCCTTTTTTATAGTATCAGCAGGGCCTTAATTAGAGTCAGGTGGTCACATTAACTGAAAGGCCTCACCTGACTCGTTACAGGTTCATTAGAGTCAGGTGTTCTCATTAGCCTGGAGCAGCCCCTGCTCTGGTCAGTCAGGGAACAGAAAACTGTTAATCCAGTGGCCAGTATATCTGCCTTCTGCTATTCTGCTGTACCCACCTGGCCTGGGTCTATCACAATGTATAATGTATATGTATGTGGATGCATGCCCACGAACACAGGTCCACATACATTGTGCACATAGAAGTACAGGCATCTACATTTTCACACTGACATGCTCACACCTTTGCATGCGTTATCCATGTTTACACACAAAATACACACACACAGGCACCACACAGATGCAAATGAACACAGATGAACAACGCACATGCAGATGCCCAGGCACACGCACAGACATATGGAGCTACACAGACATTCCTTGTGTACGCAGCCATTAATAGACAGGCATCAGCACATATGCACCTATAGACACATATCACACCCGTAGACATACCTGCGCGTAGGTACACAAGCACATCAGCTTGCACACCCACATACATAGATGCCCGTGATCAGATATACACACACTTGAACAAATTTGATAGAAGCTGGGAATGGGCAATATGGGGTGGATCACTCGATGATTACTGTTCTAGTCATTCCCTCTGGGGCACCTGGCATTGGCCACTGTCAGAAGACAGGATACTGGGCTAGATGGTCCTTTGGTCTGAGGCAGTATGGCCGTTCTTATGTACTATCGGTATGACAAGGGAATATTATAAACAGACACATTAATTTCCCTAAAGTATGCATCAGACCTTTAATTATTTTAATTTCCAGTCATTTTCAAGATCCAATTTGAAGCTGCAAAGAATCCTGTGGCACCTTACAGACTAACAGACGTTTTGCAGCATGAGCGTTCGTGGGTGAATACCCACTTCATCGGATGCATGTAGTGGAAATTTCCAGGGGCAGGTATATATATGCAAGCAAGAAGCAAGCTAGAGATAACGAGGTTAGTTCAATCAGGGAGGATGAGGCCCTGTTCTAGCAGTAGAGGTCTGAAAACCAAGGGAGGAGAAACTGGTTCTGTAGTTGGCAAGCCATTGTTTAATCCTGAGCTGATGGTGTCAAATTTGCAGATGAACTGAAGCTCAGCGGTTTCCCTTTGAAGTCTGGTCCTGAAGTTTTTTTGCTGCAGGATGGCAACCTTAAGATCTGCTATTGTGTGGCCAGGGAGGTTGAAGTGTTCTCCTACAGGTTTTTGTATATTGCCATTCCTAATATCTGATTTGTGTCCATTTATCCTTTTCCTTAGAGACTGTCCAGTTTGGCCGATGTACATAGCAGAGGGGCATTGCTGGCATATGATGGCGTATATTACATTGGTGGACGTGCAGGTGAATGAACCAGTGATGGTGTGGCTGATCTGGTTAGGTCCTGTGATGGTGTCGCTGGTGTAGATATGTGGGCAGAGTTGGCATCGAGGTTTGTTGCATGGATTGGTTCCTGAGCTAGAGTTACTATGGTGTGATGTGCAGTTATTGGTGAGAATATGCTTCAGGTTGTCTGTGGGCGAGGACTGGCCTGCCACCCAAGGCCTGTGAAAGTGTGGGATCATTGTCCAGGATGGGTTGTAGATACCTGATGATGTGTTGGAGGAGTTTTAGCTGGGGACTGTATGTGATGGCCAGTGGAGTCCTGTTGGTTTCTTTCTTGGGTTTGTCTTGCAGTAGGAGGCTTCTGGGTACACGTCTGGCTCTGTTGATCTGTTTCCTTATTTCCTCGTGCGGGTACTGTAGTTTTGAGAATGCTTGGTGGAGATTTTGTAGGTGTTGGTCTCTGTCTGAGGGGTTAGAGTAGATGCGGTTGTACCTCAGTGCTTGGCAATGGATCTTGTGGTGTGCCCGGGATGGAAGCTGGAGGCATGAAGGTAGGCACAGCGGTCGGTAGGTTTTTGGTATAGGGTGGTGTTAATGTGACCATCACTTATTTGCACCGTGGTGTCTAGAAAGTGGACCTCCCGTGTAGATTGGTCCAGGCTGAGGTTGATGGTGGGGTGGAAGCTGTTGAAATCGTGGTGGAATTTTTCCAGAGTCTCCTTCCCATGGGTCCAGATGATGAAGATGTCATCAATGTAGCGTAGGTAGAGAAGGGGCGTGAGTGGACGGGAGCTGAGGAAGCGTTGTTCCAGGTCGGCCATAAAAATATTGGCATATTGTGGGGCCATGCGGGTGCCCATAGCGGTGCCACTGATCTGGAGATATATACTGCCATCAAATTTGAAATAGTTGTGTGTGAGGATAAAGGCACAGAGCTCAGCAACCAGTTGTGTTGTGGCATCATCAGGGATACTGTTCCTGACAGCTTGTATTCCATCTGTGTGTGGGATGTTTGTGTAGAGAGCCTCTACATCCATGGTGGCTAGAATGGTGTTTTCACCAATGCATTGTAGTTTCCTCAGGAAATCAGTGGTGTCACGGAGATAGCTGGGAGTGCTGGTGGCATAGGGTCTGAGTAGAGAATCCACATATCCAGACAGTCCTTCAGTAAGAGTGCCAATGCCCGAGATGATGGGGCATCCAGGATTTCCGGGTTTGTGGATCTTGGGTAGTAGATAGAATAACCCTGGTCGGGGCTCTAAGGGTATGTTGATTTGTTCCGGTGTTGGTGTAGGGAGTGTCCTGAGTAGATGATGCAGTTTCTTAGTGTATTCCTATCCTCAGTGGGATCTGAGGGAAGTGGCCTGTAGAATTTGGTATTGGAGAGTTGTCTGGCAGCCTCCTTTTGGTCGTCAGACCTGTTCATGATGACTACAGCACCTCCTTTATCAGCCTCTTTGATTATAATGTCAGGACGGTTTCTGAGGCTGTGGATGGCATTGCGTTCTGCACGACTTAGGTTATGAGGCAAGCGATGCTGTTTTTCCACAATTTCTGCCTGTGCACGTCGGCGGAAGCATTCAATGTATAGGTCTAGACTGTCATTTCGACCCTCAGGAGGAGTCCATGTGGAGTTCTTCTTCTTGTGCTGTTGGTGGGAGGGTAACTGTGTATCAGTGCGCTGTTCAGTGTTGCCCTGAAAGTATTCTTTGAGTCAGAGACGGCGAAAGTAGGCTTCCAGACCGCCGCAGAACTGTATCATGTTGGTGGGGGTGGCAGGGCAGGGCAGAGAGTCTCTGAGATAGGACAGACTTTTCTTCTGGGCTGAGTGTGTGGTTGGATAGATTGACGATATTGCTGGGTGGGTTAGGGGTACCACGGTTGTGGCCCCATGTAGCAGGCAGGAGTTTAGACAGCTTACAGTCCTTTTTCCTTTGTAGAGAGGTGAAGTGACTAATGTAGATCTCCTGTCTTATTTTAGTGAAGTCCATTTGTATGGAAGTTTGGTTATTAATGAAAGTCTCCAGGTTGGAGAGCTCTTTTTTGATGTTTTCCTGTTTGCTGTATAGGATGCTGATCAGGTGGTTCCTCAGTTTCTTTGATAAAGTATGGCATAATCTCTCACTGTGGTCTGTGTAGTATGTAGATAGCAGTGGATTTTTTACCTTTAGTCCATTTGGTATGATGTCCATCTGTTTGCATTTGGAAAGGAAGATGATATCTGTCTATATTTGTGCAAGTTTCTTCATGAGGCTGATGGATTTCTTTGAAGCTAACTCCTGCCTTTGTTCTCAGCCTAATACAGTTTCCTTGAAGCATGTGGTTTATGGGAAATCTTGGACAATGCAGTTAATTTCTCCCACCTCAGGCAGTGAGAGTCAATAAAGTCAGTTTCATTTTTTTCTTATGGTCCATTCCATTTTGTGGTATGCACGACTCTTTGAGCTGCAAGTCAGCGAAGACATTTCCTTCCTTACAAACAGCTGTTTCCAACAAGCTTTTTAAAGAACAGAGTAATAGAAAGATGGTTTCTATTGTTCTTAAAAAACCACCTGTGTGTTAAACCAGATTCGGTCTGACAGGTGACAATGTTCCTCTACTACTCGAGCAAGTCTCTGCCCTAGGACTGTAACAGCGGCTTTCTGTGATATTTGTGCATGATGTCATAGATCCATGCTCACTGATATTTCACACATATCCTATGCACATTCCAATCCGGACACATGCTCTCACACCCCCACACCCGCCAAACAGACATGATCATTCACATGCACATTGCACACACATGTACACACATACATATATGCACCCGTCTCTCACACACAGACACATGCAAACTCATAGACGTATGCCTATGCTCATACCAATGCAGTATTTTTGGACTGAAACTGACCTGTGCTCACTAAGGGTACGGCTACATGGCAAAAAAAGTCCAAACTCCAGCAATGAGTCTCAGAGCCCAGGTCAACTGTCTCAGGCTCACACAACGGGGCTAACGATAGCAGTGTAGATGCCCCTGCTCTGAAACCCAGCAAGAGATGAGGGCTCTCAAAGCCCAGGCTGCAGCCCATGTGGAAACATCTATAAGCTGTATTTTAGCCCTGTAGCCCGAATCAGTTGACCTGAGCACTGAGGTTCTCTAACCACCCTTTTTTTTTAAATTTGCAGTGTGCAGATGAATCTGACAGCCAGGCCTAGACATCAAACTTTGGCTGGCAGAGTAACATTGGCCAGCGGTGTGATGTTTTGATGGCATTTTTACATAGACCATAGCCCTAGTCTAGACACCATTGTAACAGCATAAAAGGGCTTTCCCCAGTACAGCAGAACCTTAGAGTTACGAACACCAGAGTTACGAACTGACCAGTCAACCACACAGCTCACTGGGAACCGGGAGTACACGCTCAGGCAGCAGCAGAGATAAAAAGGGGGGAGGTGGGGAGGAAGGGGAATATAGTACAGTCCTAGGTTACCAGTGTGTTAAATGTAAACTACTAAAAAAAACAAGGGAAAGCAGCATTTTGCTTTTGCACGGTGACATTTCAAAGCTGTATTACATCAATGTTCAGTTGTGAACTTTTGAAGGAACTGCCAGAACGTTTTGTACAGAGTTGTGAAGGTTTCAGAGTCACGAACCACCTCCACTCCCCAGGTGCTGGTAACTCTGAAGTTCTACGGGATAGCTTAATTCCTCTGGGGAAGTGGGGCGAGCTATAGGGACCAAAGCCCTCTTCTGCTGGTACAAACTACAGCTAGGCTATGCCCCTAACCCCTTCACCCCGCTTCCTGTGCCCACGTCGGGAAACTGACCTGGATGCACAGAGCAGCTGGCCTTGCTGCTCCTTCCCCACCCCCACCGTTCCTCCATGCCCCCCTAGGGACTGTGAGGGGGGAGCTGGGAGCAACACCAGCTTAACTCTCCCTGCATCCAGGTCACTTTCCCCACCTGGGCTGTGTAAGGGGAGGGCAGGAGAGCAGCAGCTCCTGATGCTTCCCAGCCAGGGGCAGCTCCAGGCCCCAGCATGCCAAGCGCGTGCTTGGGGCGGCATGCCGCGGGGGGCGCTCTGCCAGTTGCCGGGAGGGCGGCAGGTGGCTCCGGTGGACCTCCCGCAGGCACCGGCAGAGCACCCGCCGCGGCATGCCGCCGTGCTTGCGGCGGTGAAATGTCTAGAGCTGCCCCTGCTCCCAGCACAGCCCAGGTGGGGAAAGTGACCTGGATGCCCGGAGCACTTGGTGTCACTCCTCGCTCCCCCCATCACAGTCCACTACAGGGGCCTAGAGGAACATTAAGGGAGGGAGGGTGTGAGCAGTATCTGTGCATCACCCCCGCCCCATGTTCCTCTGCCAGGAGGAAGCAGGGAGAAATCTGCCCCCACCCCCATGCAGCGCTCCCCTGCCAGCCGGGAGCAGTTTCTGACTCTACACCGTTGCCCCCTGGACAGTTGCCCCAGTGGCCCACCCCTAAGGCTGGCCCTGCTGGGGTAGGGTGACCAGGTGTCCTGATTTTATAGGGACAGTCCTGCTATCTGGGGCTTTGTCTTGTATAGGCACCAATTACCCCCCCACCGCCTGTCCCGATTTTTCACACTTGCTATCTGGTCACCCTATGCTGGGGGCACACTTCACTCCAGGCTAGCAGCAGGGCTCAGAGGGCTTCAGGCCCTGCTCCTCGCCTGCACTGCGTGGGGCAAAGCAGCCTTCAGGCTCCCAACCCCTTTCTGAGGCTTGGCACTTTCAGGCCCCGCTTGGGGAGGGGCAGGGAATTCCTACCAGGCGGGGACCGCCCCCAGGCTGTATGGGGCAGCGGGGGAGGGGGGTGAGGCACGCTGCAAGGTGAAGCAGCTCGCCCTGCCATTCCCATTCCGGCCCCCACGAGCGGAAACAAAAGCCCGGGCCTGGGAGCTTGCTGCCAAAGCTGGCCCGCCGCCAAGGTGATTTCCCATAAACCACATGCTCCGGAGCGGCAGTATAAGGGGCGAGCCCAGGAGAAGGGAGGCAGGAGACAGCCACCTCCTTCTCTCGGCGCTGCGCGAAGTGCAACTTCCTCCCAGCTCCCCGGGGCAGCCGCGATGACTGCAGCGCCCAGCGCCGCGCTCCCCGAGCCCCGTGCCGAGGAGGTGGAAGCCCCGCGGGCGGCGGTCCCCATGCCCCGGCTCGGCCCCAAGGTAGGGGCGCTGTGCGCGCAACGCAAGGGACCCGCTGCCCGGCTCCGCGGCAAGCCGTCCGCGCTGGGAGATCCGCGCTGCAGCTGGCGGCAGCACGTGTTGCTTTTCTGCGCTCCCTGCTCTGCCTTCGCTGCTGCTTCTTCCCCCACCGGCCCTGGGGCTGGCTCGCCGCGCTCTCTGCGCGCCCCTCCGCCGGCCCGGCTGCGCTCCCGTCATTCGGCCGCGCTTTGCTGACAGCCCCGGCGCAGCTACGCAGCCTGCAAAAAGCCTGGGATGCACCAAGGGCGTTAGGCGCCTCGCTCCAGTCCGCCAAGGTATTGAAGCGCCTACGTCCTTTTGTGACGCCCGCCTCATCGTGTGCTGCTGTTATGAGCGATTCTGGTCATTTGGTCCCGTTTTGGTTTTGTAAGGACGGTCCTGGCTGGCTGAGTGCAATCCTGCAGGAGCAAACTCAGAGCAGCTCTCTCTGCCTTCGCCCGACACTCCTTCTTTTTGCCCTTTTCTTGCTCCTTCGCTCTGCTGGGCTTTGCCTTTGGATGGAGACAACAGGTCCTCTCCCGTGCGTGCTCTCCCTGTTGCACTGTGTGCTGGCAGGGCAGGGGCTAGAAGCGAGGTTGGGACAAATTTTCCTCTGTGCCTTGTTTTGTAAAATGCACCGGGCACTAAGCCAAGACAGAGCTCTTCATACCAGGGAGCGGGAGCGGGTGCACGCAGGGGCATGCCCAGAGCCAGGAAGACTGTGCAGCGCTCCTTGTCACCTGCTTGGGAAGCTTGTCACGGCCTGGGCCTCACAAGGAGCTTGGGGATGGTTTGGAGAGAACGCGTCCCAGAGGACTGTGTTTGACCCCTTTGAGTGGGCTGCTTGCCTGGGATCCCCTCAGCCTGTTGGAATATAGCACTAAAGACCAAGTCCATCTATCTAGCTAACTAACCATCCTTGGATACTGTCCTAGGATACTGATTCATCAAACGATCTAGCTAGCTAGCTAGATCAGAATACTAAGATCTAGGAGGATTGATAGGTAGCTAACTAGAACAGTATACTAAATGTCCATCTGTCTGTTTATCTATGCTCTTAGGTCTTCGTATTCTGATCAATCTAGACTGGTATATTAAAATCTAGGAGGATCAATAAGTAGTTAGCTAGCTAGATAAGTATTTTAAGATCTAGTCAGACAGTTAGCAAGATAGGATTCCGATCGGTCAATTGATCTAAGAAAAGAGTTAGCTAGATAGATAGATCAATTGACCGATCGGAATCCTATCTAGCTAACTCTTTTCTTAGATCTTAATGTATTTAGCTAGCTAGCAATCCATCCTCCTAGATCTTAGTATATTGATCTAGCTAGTTAGCTAGCTAGATTAATTAATCGGTATTCTAAGATCTAGGAGGATAGTTAGCTAGACAAATATATCTTAGTATTCTCATCTGTCTACCTAGATCTTAGATCAATCAGTATACTATGATCTGTCTCTCTATCTATCCCCATACACCACATCAACCTATCCCCATAACCACATCTCTCTCTCATTATTATTATACAGTACATAGATTGGATGGCTATTTTCCACTTCTCTCATTTACCCATCCAATTGTATCCCATTGGTTTCAAGGGAGTCACACTAGGGTTGCCCTGTGTTTTCTCTGTAGCCCTTGGAAGTTGGAGTGCCCTGGCTGAGGAATCCTCTGCCATGTCCTTCAAGAGCACGGCCAGGATCACTCCTGACAGCATGTGGATCACAGTGCAGGAGGTCCCATGCCCTGCTTGGAGAAGGCATTGCTGTACCGTTCTGGGCCTGTTCCTAAGCCCACTGGAGTTAATGGAAGGGTCCATGGATCCAGCTCCCTGAAAACATTGGAGTTCCAGGGCGGGAGGTTACAGCTAATGCCATAGGACCATAAGAACGGCCCTCTAGCCCAGGATCCTGTGTCAAACTGTGACACACACCAGCTGCTTCAGAGGAACGTGCAAGGAACCCTCCACTCCTGGGTTAACCTTCCCCTGGGAATGACCCCAGTCAGTTCGAGGGTGGTTGTGCCATGTAGCAGGCAGGTTTATAGCCCTTCCCAGCCTCTTGGTTATTTCTTTAGCATTTGCCTTTGTGGGTCTGGGTGTTCTCGTTATCCACATAAATGTCCAATTCCTTTTGGAATCCTGCTAAGATTCTGGCCTCTCTGCTACATTGTGGCAATGAGTTCCACAGGCTAACTGCATTGTGTGTAAAAGAGTTCATGGCGTTAACGCCTAGCCTCAGCTTACACGGAGAGACATGACTCAGTGATGGGGCAATGAGAAAGGAGGTGCAAAGAGAAGCTCAAGGCTGGGGCAGAGTGGCAGTGAGGGGTCCTGGAAAGGGAGGACACATTTGCAGCTGGCTCTGAGATGGATGGATTTGAGGAGGTCAATGAATTAAGATTCTTCTCAGGAGAGGAGAAAGGGAAGGGAGAGACTGCAGGGACGAGTGAGAGCTGGAGGGGCGGTGGGAAAGAGAGCTGGAGGAGATGAGAAAAGGGGGTGCAGAAGAGGGGTTGGAGGAGGGAGGAAGAAGGGGTGCAATCGTTGGGAGGTGGAGCATGAGAGGGGGGTGAGAAAAGGAGCCTGAGGATGCAAAGAGCAATGGAGAGAGTGGGAAGTGATGGATAAGTGATGGGGCGGTGGAGACAGGACAAGATAGCGACTGGTGGAGGCACCAGGTGGCAGCAGCCGCGGTTTCCTGCTCTGCACGGAGGGGTTGTACACACTTGCGTCTGTCAGCAGCCTGGCTCTGAGAGAGCAGCTCAGCTGGTCCCCGGGAGAGCAGGGCTGGGGAATTCCCAGCAGGGGCGGCTCAGCTGACCTGCTCCTCTAATAACAGCAGAGCTGGAGGGGGAGAGAGCGGGGAGGGGAGAAGTGTTCACAGACTGAACGCTTGGGTGCCCACTAAAAAGGATTCATGGCCCGAGCTACTGGCACAGCAACTCAGGCAGATCAGTACAGCTTTTACCCTTCCAGTGGAGTGCCACACAATGCCCGCCTACCATGCCATGCCCGCAGCGCCCATGTCTCTTAGCCATCTCTGCATTGCTAATGGTGCTAACTCCAGAGGGAGAGAAAGATTTGTATGGCAGAGAGACAGACAAACCAGGCAGTTCCTTGGGACGTGCCATAGATCGGGAATCCATAGGGCTCTCCATGGGGGCTGGCAGCATCGTTCTACGTCCACTGACTGGCACAAAGAGATCCACAGCAAAGGCTTCAGAGTAGCAGTTGTGTTAGTCTGTATCTGCAAAAAGAACAGGAGTACTTGTGGCACCTTAGAGACTAACAAATTTATTTGAGCATAAGCTTTCGAAGGCAAGGGGATAGCCACAGGAAACAGCGCTGGGATACTGCCCTGGAGCCTGCTAGCCATAGGGGCAGCAGGGAGCCCAGGGACATGGATTCTCTGATGGCAGATGTTCCTGACAACTTCTCCCTTCCTCAGGCATGGCCAGTCTCCTGCACCCTGCTGACTTTCTTCCTCCTCGCCGCCTGCAGCATCTGTGAAACGGAGCAGAAAGGCTACTGTGAGAATATCATCACCAAAAGGCACCGGGATAAGCTGCAGGAGCTGGTAAGTATCATGCCCAGCCAGCATGGCTGGTGGGATGGGATCTAGAACATTAGAGGGTGAGGCTGGGGCCTGGTCCTAGCCAGGTGTCCATGCGATGCGAGTGCTTGGTGTCCTTCAGGTCCACACTCGACAAGACCAATGCCTCTGCCAGGTGAGAATGGTACCTGCTGAGTTTGATGCCTGAGCCAGGTAGTCATGCCATGGACTCTAGAGTGACTCTAGTGGGCCAGATTAGCTGGGGCAGCAGATCCGACTAGCCCCTGCCCCAGGTGAGATCAGTGTTTGTGCCCCACATGAATGAGACCGATGATAGGCCATCCAGAAGCAAAGCACCCACACGGAGCAAAAAATCCAGGGGAGAGACCTATCAGAACAAAGGGGGAGGTGGGTAGTGGTGATAGCTGCGGGAAGCAGAGTCTCCTGGACGGCCTCTCTGCTCACCGGCATAGATTGGGATTTGCTGTTGATGAGCATTAGCTCCAGTGTAGAGGATGGGCTGGATCACTGGGATGGGGATGTGAGCCTGCAGTCACTGGCAGGGAAGGAGTGAGGATGGAAGAGAAAGGGAAGGCGAATGTGGGAGAGATTGCAGAAGTAAGGAAAGAGAAGGATAGACAGGAGACAGATGTAGATATCTACCCATTTGTCATCAGCTGGAGGATAGAGAAAACGTTGGAGTGGGGTAGGAATGCCTTTCTACCCGCATAAAACCCTACTGACACAGTTTGCAGGGTTATGGGTTGTGTGTAGGTGCATTCCAAGCTGTGCTGATTGCAGGCTGGTCCTTTAAGTCTGGGATCTCCTGTAGCTCCAGCCCCACATTCCTCTCTTCTGCATTGGAAGGGAGAGGGAGACTTTCTAGCCCTTCCTTGAAATGAACCCTGGCTCAGTCCGGATTGCGAACCTTGTGAGCATTTAGGAGGAGGATGGAGCGCTTGAGATCTGCAGCTCCCGAAGGGTTAACCTTGGGAATCTGGCAGTCCCCCAGCAGGATTAGTTGCAAGGGGACTGACCCGGGAACCTTCCTGGTCTTCCAGTACTGGGAGGAATTCCCCAGCCTTGTTTCTTGCACAGCTGCTGCACAGGTTAACGGCTGAATACTGGTGGATGCTGCCAGGGCATCAGTGGCTGAAGGCAAGTACAAAAAGGGCACACAGGGCCAGTCAGGATTTGGCAGGCACAGTTTTTTCTCCTCGGATCACAAATAAGTTGTGAGTAGATCCAGCTGATTCGGGGTCAGAAATCAAAGGAAATTCCTGCGATGGCTCCAGCTCCCCCTCCTGATTCTCCCTGGCTACTGCAGCGCCAGCACTGCAGCCCTTGGGGTGACTGGCTGGTGCGCTGAGCCCCTCTGACACTGCTTCTGAGCCCAGATAGCCACCCCTAACCCGAGGCTGGGATCACGGCCCATGGTGCCCAGGGACGTGGTATCCCCAGGGTGCTCTGGGTTGAGGCCCCACAGCCCAAGGTCACCACTGTAACAAGCTGCACCCTTTGGGGAGTCACCTGATGTGCTGGAAAATGACTGAGTTCCCCCATTTTCTGCCAACCTAGGCTCCCTATTACCTGATCTTCCTGGGTCAGGCTCACAAATCTCTCCCAGACAAGCACACAGGCAGGGCCACACCCAGCTGCACAGACAGAGACCAGCTTTAGGGCTTATTACAGCACCCAGATGCCTTCTCCCTTTAAGGCGTGCAGACCCAAAGGTTTTATGAAAGTCGCCCTCCCCTCCATGTGGAGAGAGATGTGCACAGCTCCCTGCCCCTACCCAGATATATTAATTGCACAAACTGGCTTATAGCATAAACAAGAAAAGTGTCTTATCTAAGAGAAGGTAGATTTTAAGTGGTTATAAGTGGTAACAAGCAGTTACATGCATATCTTATTTTCTTACTAACTATTACCTATCTTCTGTTAATGTTTCGCCATTAGCACCATTGTTTATGCCTAATGTTTCTTTTCCTGGCACCTGTATTTCAACATTTCTTATTTCTGCTTAAAGGTACATACAACGTTTCTTTAATCCATTCTTATTTTTACAATATAATTCATTCTACTTTCACAATCCCTCCTTTTGGTCAAGCTCACGCCATGACCAACGTTTTACTGGGTTCCACATATTAACCATTCTTTATCTGTTTGTTCATCAGCAATATTCAAAATCATCATATTAGCACTCTGTTTGGGGGCAGTCACCTGGGTGGCATGCCATATACGATTTTGGGTACAACAGGAGACTAACTGAAAACATACAAAAATTATTAGGATTCCAAACAAGATAGTCAGGGCTCCCTGAAGCAACCAGTTTCCTATACCAGAGATTTTGAACAGGTTACTTAACCATTTCCATAAAGAACTTGGCTCTTCATGGGGAAGATATGCGATTTGTTTTAAGTGGCTAGCGTGATCAATTACCTCATTGGTATCGTCAGGTATAAACACACAACATTGTTTTCCAATGAGAGCACGGGTCCCTCCTTTGGCCACCAACACTATGTACAATGCCTGACGGTTTTGGAGGGCCACCTGTCGGATCGCCCCTGTTTCTTTGGCCAGGGCTCTTAAACTTTCTCCAGTTTTACTTGCCATTATTTTAACTACTGCTTGTAACCTCAGGAGCCTTTTTGCCTGGTGTATTACTCCCCCAAGTGGGATAAAGGAACTGCCAATAGTCTCTTCCCAGGTGTAATTGCTGTTCCATATTGTGTTAAACGGACGAGGTCCTCCAGCGAGGTCTGGGGAATTGAGTAGGATAGCCAGGGCAGGAACACCAGACTGAGAGTGGACTGGGATGTGGCTGCAGACCCAGCATTTAGAAATATTAAGGGTGTGAGCTATCCACACTTGCTGCTGGATAAAAGAATTGTCTTTGTGGATTCCCCAGACCTTAAGACACCAGCAGCTGAGGAACAGGCGCCACCAAAGGCGCATGTTGGAGGCAGGGCCCTTCTGGTTCTGATAACCTCAACTGAGGGAACCGCAGTCACGGTTTTACGTCCACCAGGCAGCAGGCGCTAGGCTCACTACTGCTTCTTCTTGGGCCTTGCTTTAGGTCGTCGTCTGCTTCTGGCAACCCTTACGAGAGCGTAGATTGTAAGGTATTGCAGGCTGTTCCTCTACATCTTCTTCTGGAGTCAAAATT